>NW_027603511.1:0-13858 GCF_053455715.1 Rhinoraja longicauda
CAGGGAATGTGGCTAGTTTTAAATCCGTGAGAGAGAGTTTGAATCTGGCTATTGAACCTCTGGCAGAACTAATAAGGTCAGATTCAGACATTAAAGGATTTAAAGTTAATCAGGAAGATCACAAAATTACTTTATTTGCAGATGATGTCTTAATTTGTCTTACTAGACCATTGGAATCCTTAAGAAAATTATATTTCAGATTGGAAGAATACGGGAAAGTATCAGGATATAAAATTAATAAAGATAAAACTGAAATAATGCCTCTTTTTGAAGGCAATTATGACCAATGTAAAAGAGAAAGTCAGTTTAAATGGCAAAAAGAAGGCATTAAGTACTTAGGAGTTAAAGTAGATAATAAGTTAAATAATTTGTATAAATTAAATTATAAACCACTAATAAAAAAAATAGATGAGGACCTGAAGAAATGGATGAATCTTCCAATTACATTGCTAGGGAGAGTGAACTGTATTAAGATGAATATTTTTCCGAGGATACAGTATTTATTCCAAACACTGCCTATACCTTTGCCAAATAATTTTTTTCAAGAATTGAACAAAATTGTGAGGAATTTTCTTTGGAAAGGTAAAATGCCAAGAGTGTCTCTGGAAAAATTAACATGGAAATTTGAATTAGGTGGACTGCAATTACCAAATTTTAAAAATTATTATCTGGCAGCACAAATGAGTTTTATTTCATCCTTTTATCAAGAGGGTGGAAAAACAGCATGGGTTAAAATTGAAATGTATAAAATAAAAGAGTTATGTCCAGAAGAATTTATATATAAATGGAAAGCAAAGCTATTAGTTAAGGATAAAGAGTCACCTTTGCTAACACATTTAATTAATACATTGTTGAAAACAGTTAAAGTTAATGATAAAAGATTTGTTTTAACAGCTAAAACTCGATTAATAAAAAATAGATTACTGACGTTTGCTTGGAATAATCAAATATTACAAGTCTGGGAACAGAAGGGTATTATAAATATAGGAGATTGCTACGAAGGAAATAACTTTTTGACATTTTCTCAATTGGGAAATAAATATCAAATTCCAGGGAATAGTATTTTTTTCTATTATCAATTACAATCTTTTTTAAGGGAAAAGTTAGGTAATTCAATGTCTCTATTTCAGATTAAAGGAATTGAAACCCTGATTCAGGGCAAGGGAATAAAAAAAATTATATCCTCAATGTATAAATTATTACAAAAATCTAGTCCAAAGATAGGAATTCAAAAATCAAGACAAAGATGGGAAACAGATCTTAATATTATCATTGATGAACCAAGTTGGGAAAGACTGTGTTTAGATAGTATGAAAAATACTATTAATGTGAGATATAGTTTAGTACAATATAATTTTTTACATCAACTATATTTAACCCCGAAAAAATTAAACAATTTAAAACCAAACTCATCTGAAATTTGTTTTAGATGCAACCAAGACGTGGGTACTTTTTTACACTCCACATGGGCATGTCAGAAGGCAACTCCTTTTTGGAAAGACCTAAAAAGAAATTTGGAACAATTGATAAATAAGATCATACCAATGGATTCAAGGTTGTTTTTATTGGGAGATACAAAAGGAATATTACCAAAGCTAATTTTAGATAAACATCAGGAAAGATTTCTCAAAATAGCAATAGCAGTAGCAAAAAAATGTGTAGCGGTCACTTGGAAAGATCAAAATGAAATAA
Organism: Rhinoraja longicauda; assembly: GCF_053455715.1. Lineage (NCBI taxonomy): Eukaryota > Metazoa > Chordata > Chondrichthyes > Rajiformes > Arhynchobatidae > Rhinoraja > Rhinoraja longicauda. Next base: position 1,693 of record NW_027603511.1, read on the forward strand.
GATTTGAAAGATGGTATGCAGAAATGTGTAGTTGTATCCCATTAGAAAAAGCTACGTATAATCTGAGAAATTGATATGACTTCTTCTTGAAGGTGTGGAACCCATTCATTTTAAAGCTAGGATTAAGAATTGGAAATATTTAAATTCAGGATTGTTTTGATACCTTTAATAAGAATTTAATAAGAAATTACCCGGAAGTGCCTCATTCTGGACTCCAGGATTCTTTCATTCTCTTTTTCTTTTTCTTTTTCCTTCTTTTTAACTGGGGGGGGGGGGGTGGGAGGGGAGATAATACAGAACAATACATGTATAATCGAACACTGAAAAAGTCTGGTCTACCCCAACAGCTGCTGACGACCTTCTACCGCTGCACCATAGAGAGCATCCTAACGCATGGCATCCCTGTGTGGTACCTCAGCTGCACGGAGGCAGAAAGGAAAGCTCTACAGCGGGTAGTCCATAGAGCTCAGAGGGCCATCGGAACACAGCTACCAGACTTGGAGGGCATCTACAACACACGATGCCTCAGAAAAGCCACCAGCATCCACAAAGACTCTTCACACCCCTGCAACAGTATGTTCGAACTCCTGCCATCGGGCAGACGATACAAGGCCTTCTACGCCCGCACCTCCAGACTCAGGATCAGCTTCATCCCCAGGGCCATAGCTGCTATGAACCGGTCCTGCTGAGCCGGATGGCCACAACGCATAGATCAACTTGCACTTTACCCTGTCCAAAACTGTTACAACTGTTTCATTTCGTTGGGGTGCTGCTGTCTAAATTACCTAAATTATTGCATCGTATGGGAGGCGCATTCCCAATCTCATTGTACCCCTGGGTACAATGACAATAAAGATATATTGTATTGTATTGTATTGTATAATGTAGTTATTATTGCTTACTATGAAATGTAACATGTATCAGTTCTGTTAAAACTTAAATAAAATTTATTTTAAAAAAATTTAAAAAAGAGAGTTTGAATCTGTGGGATTCTCTGCCTCAGAGGGCAGTGGAGGCCAATTCTCTGAATACATTCAAGAGAGAGCTAGATAGAACTCTTAAGGATAGCGGAGTCAGGGGGTATGGGGAGAAGGCAGGAACGGGGTACTGATTGAGAATGATCAGCCATGATCACATTGAATGGCGGTGCGTACAGGCTCGAAGGGCCAAATGGCCTCCTCCTGCACCTATTGTCTATTGAAACATACAGAATAGTGAAAGGCTTGGATAGAGTGGATGTGGAGAGGATGTTTCCACTAGTGGGAGAGTCTAGGACTAGTCATAGCCTCAGAATTAAAGGACAGAGAGTCCTTTAGGAAGGAGATGAGGAGAGATTTCTTTAGTCAGAGGGTGGTGAATCTGTGGGATTCTTTGCCACAGAAGGCTGTGGAGGGCAAGTCGGTGGATATTTGTAAGGCAGAGATAGATACATTCTGAATTAGTACAGGTGTCAGAGGTTATGGGGAGAAGGCAGGAGAATGGGGTTGGGAGAGAGAGATAGGTCAGCCATGATTGAATGGCAGAATAGACCTGATGGGCCGAATGGCCCAATTCTACTCCTATCATGATATCGGCGAGCCGAGGCCTAGCTGGTGGAGTTTGGTGACGAGCTTGGTGGGGGATGAGCGTGTTTGAAGGCAGAGCTAGAGTCAATGAGTAGCATCCTCGCGTACGTGCCCTGTCTCTCCAGGTGAGTCAGGACAGTGCGAAGAGCCAGAGAGATGGCGTCCTCTGTGGATGTGTTTGCACATTGACGCGAGTCCAGTGAGTCAGTGATGCTGGATTTGATGTGTGAGAGGGCCAGCCTTTCAAAGCACTTCTGGATAAATGTGAGGTTGTCCACTTTGGTGGCAAGAACGGGAAAGCAGACTATTATCTGAATGGTGGCCGATTAGGAGAAGGGGAGACGCAACGAGACCTGGGTGTCGTGGTGCACCAGTCATTGAAAGTAGGCATGCAGGTGTAGCGGGCAGTAGAGAAAGCCAATGGTATGTTGGCATTCATAGGGAGGGGATTTGAGTATAGGAGCAGGGAGGTTCTGCTGCAGTTGCACAGGGCATTGGTGAGACCGCACCTGGAGTATTGCGTACCGTTTTGGTCTCCTAGTTTGAGTTTAGGAGCAAAGGGGTCCTTCTGCAGTCGTACAGGGCCCTGGTAAGACCGCACCTGGAGTATTGCGTACAGTTTTGGTCTCATAATCTGAGGAAAGACATTTTTGCCATAGAGGGAGTACAGAGAAGGTTCACCAGATTGATTCCTGGAATGGCAGGACTTTCATATGAAGATAGACTGGATAGACTCGGCTTGTACTCGCTGGAATTTAGAAGATTGAAGGGAGAAACGTACAAAATTCTTAAGGGGTCGGACAGGCTAGATTGTTCCCGATGTTGGGGAAGTCCAGAACCAGGGGTCACAGTTTAAGGATAAAGGGGAAGTCTTTTAGGACCGAGAAGAGAACGTTTTTTTTCACACAGAGAGTGGTGAATCTGTGGAATTCTCTGCCACAGAAGGTAGTTGAGGCCAGTTCGTTGGCTATATTTAAGAGGGAGTTTGATGTGGCCTTTGTGGCTAAAGGGATCGGGGGGTACGGAGAGAAGGCAGGTACGGGATACTGAGTTGGATGATCGGCCACGATCGTATTGAATGGCGGTGCGTACAGGCTCGAAGGGCCGAATAGCCTACTCCTGCACCTATTTTCTATGTTTCATGACTATCGGAGTTCGGGCAACCGGGCGATAGTCGTTCAGGTTGGTGATCTTTGTTTTTTTCGGTACAGGCACTGTGGTAGACGACTCCAGGCACTTGGGGACCGTAGCCAGAGATAATGACAGGTTAAAGATCCTGGCGAATACCTCAGCCAACTGTTCATCACAGTCACTAAGTAACCCTTCCTTGAACTCCATCCGGGCCTGCGGCCTTGTGTGGTTTGACCCTTTGCGGAGTGAGAACGCACTTGGAGTACTGCGTACAGTTTTGGTCTCCTAGTTTGAGTTTAGTAGCAAAGAGGTCCTTCTGCAGTTGTACAGGGCCCTGGTGAGACCGCACCTGGAGTACTGTGTGCAGTTTTGGTTGGTCTCCAAATTTGAGGAAGGACGTCCTTGCTATTGAGGGCGTGCAGCGTAGGTTCACCAGGTTAATCCCCGGAATGGCAGGACTGTCGTATGTCGAAAGACTGGAGCGACTGCAGACTGCAAATTTGCAGATGATACAAAGCTGGGTGGCAGTGTGAACTGTGAGGAAGATGCTATGAGGTTGCAGGGTGACTTGGGCAGGTTGTGTGAGTGGGCAGATGCATGGCAGATGCAGTTTAATGTGGATAAGTCTGAGGTTATCCACTTTGGTGGTAAGAATAGGAAGGCAGAGTATTATCTGAATGGTCAAGTTAGGAAAAGGGGACGTATCATATCATCATATCATATCATATCATATATATACAGCCGGAAACAGGCCTTTTCGGCCCACCAAGTCCGTGCCGCCCAGCGATCCCCGCACATTAACACTATCCTACACCCACTAGGGACAATTTTTACCTTTACCTAGCCAATTAACCTACATACCTGTACGTCTTTGGAGTGTGGGAGGAAACCGAAGATCTCGGAGAAAATCCACGCAGGTCACGGGGAGAACGTACAAACTCCTTACAGTGCAGCACCCGTAGTCAGGATCGAACCTGAGTCTCCGGCGCTGCATTCGCTGTAAAGCAGCAACTCTACCGCTGCGCTACCGTGCCGCCCCAATGAGATCTGGGTGTCTTAGTGCATCAGTCACTGAAAAAAAGCATGCAGGTACAGCAAGCAGTGAAGAAAGCCATTGGAAGGTTGGCCTTCATAACAAGAGGAGTTGAGTATAGGAGCAAAGATGTCCTTCTGCAGTTGTACAGGGCCCTAGTGAGACCGCACCTGGAGTACTGTGTGCAGTTTTGGTCTCCAAATTTGAGGAAGGATATTCCTGCTAATGAGGGCGTGCAGCGTAGGTTCACCAGGTTAATTCCCGGAATGGCGGGACTATCGTATGTTGAAAGACTGGAGCGACTAGGCTTGTATACACTGGAATTTAGAAGGATCTTATCGAAACGTATAAGATTATTAAGGGGTTGGACACGTTAGAGGCAGGAAACATGTTCCCAATGTTGGGGAGTCCAAAACAAGGGCCACACAGTTTAAGAATAAGGGGTCGGCCATTTAGAGCAGAGATGAGGAAAAACTTTTCCAGTCAGAGATTTGTGAATCTGTGGAATTCTCTGCCTCAGAAGGCATTGGAGGCCAATTCTCCGGAAGCATTCAAGAGAAAGAGTTAGATAGAGCTCTTAAGGATAGCGTAATCAGGGGGTATGGGGAGAAGGCAGGAACGGGGTACTGATTGAGAACGATCAGCCGCGATCACATTGAATGGCGGTGCGTACAGGCTCGAAGGTCCGAATGGCCTCCTCCTGCACCTATTGTGAGAGAGAGGAGGGGGAGAGAGAGAGGGAAGGGGAGCCAGCAAGCAAGGACAAACATTGACACAAAGAAACAGCGAGCACATGTGGCCCTTCATAAGCCCACAACTTCCCCAAGGCTCATCGATCCCACCAATTATCAATTAGCAGCCCGCCCGACGGGCGACATTGTCCACACCCAGACTCCACCTTTTGCTATTAAAAGATATTTTATAAATTAAAGCTCGTAGCTTTTTGAGGTATAAAATATCTTTTTAATAACAAGATTAAATAGCTCTCCCCCTTCTCTTTCCCCTCCTCTCTCTCCCCCTCTCTCTCTCCCCCTCTCTCTACCCCTCCTCTCTCTCCCCATCCTCTCTCTTCCCCTCCTCTCTCCCTCCGTCACTCCATCCCTCCCTCTCTCCCTCCCTCCCACTCTCCCTCCCTCTCTCTCCCAAACAAAAAACTATGAGCTTTAATTTATAAAATATCTTTTAATAGCAAGAGGTGGATAGCCATCATGCCCCATCTACACTAGTCCCACCCGCCCACACTGACCAACATGCACCATCTACACTAGTCCCACCTGCCCACACTGACCAACATGCCCCATCTACACTAGTCCCACCTGCCCACACCGTCCAACATGCCCCATCTACACTAGTCCCACCCTCCCACACCGTCCAACATGCCCCATCTACACTAGTCCCACCTGCCCACACTGACCAGTTGTACAAGGCCTTGGTGAGACCGCACCTGGAGTATCGTGTGCAGTTTGCAGTTTTGGTCTCCTAACCTGAGGAAAGACTTTCTTGCCTTAGAGGGAGTACAGAGAAGGTTCACCAGATTGATCCCTGGGATGGCGGGACTTTCATATGAGGAAAGACTGGATAGACTGGGCTTATACTCGCTGGAATTTAGAAGACTGAGGGGGGATCTTATAGAAACATATAAAATTCTTAAGGGGTTGGACAGGCTAGATGCGGGAAGATTGTTCCCGATGTTGGGGGAGTCCAGAACCAGGGGTCACAGCTTAAGGATAAGGGGGAAGTCTTTTAGGACCGAGATGAGAAAACATTTCTTCACACAGAGAGTGGTGAGTCTGTGGAATTCTCTGCCACAGAACGTAGTTGAGGCCAGTTCATTCGCTATATTTAAGAGTTAGATGTGGCCCTTTTTGCTAAAGGGATCAGGGGGTATGGAGAGAAGGCAGGTACGGGATACTGAGCTGGATGATCAGCCATGATCATATTGAATGGCGGTGCAGGCTCGAAGGGCCGAATGGCCTACTCTGCACCTATTTTCTATGTTTCTAACATGCCCCATCTACACTAGTCCCACCTGCCCACACCGCCCAACATGCCCCATCTACACTAGTCCCACCTGCCCACACCGCCCAACATGCCCCATCTACACTAGTCCCACCTGCCCACACCGACCAACATGCCCCATCTACACTAGTCCCACCCTCCCACACCGTCCAACATGCCCCATCTACACTAGTCCCACCTGCCCACACTGACCAACATGCCCCATCTACACTAGTCCCACCCGCCCACACCGGCCATCATGCCCCATCTACACTAGTCCCACCCGCCCACACCGGCCAACATGCCCCATCTACATCAGTCCCACTTGCCCACACCGTCCAACATGCCCCATCTACACTAGTCCCACCCGCCCACACCGTCCAACATGCCCCATCTACACTAGTCCCACCTGCCCACACTGACCAACATGCCCCATCTACACTAGTCCCACCCGCCCACACCGGCCAACATGCCCCATCTACTCTAGTCCCACCCGCCCACACCGTCCAACATGCCCCATCTGCATTAGTCCCACCCGCCCACACTGACCAACATGCCCCATCTACACTAGTCCCACCCGCCCACACAGACCAACATGTGCTAGGAGGATGCTAGGAGGCTGCAGAGTGACTTGGATAGATTAGGCGAGTGGGCAAATGCATGGCAGATGCAATATAATGTGGATAAATGTGAGGTTATCCACTTTGGCGGCAAGAACAGGAAAGCAGAGTATTACCTGAATGGTGACCGATTGGGAGAAGGGGAGATGCAATGTGACCTGGGTGTCATGGTGCACCAGTCATTGAAAGCAAGCATGCAGGTGCAGCAGGCGGTGAAGAAAGTGAATGGTATGTTGGCATTCCTTGCAAGAGGATTTGAGTATAGGAGCAGGGAGGTTCTGCTGCAGTTGTACAAGGCCTTGGTGAGACCGCACCTGGAGTATTGTGTGCAGTTTTGGTCTCCTAACCTGAGGAAAGACTTTCTTGCCTTAGAGGGAGTACAGAGAAGGTTCACCAGATTGATCCCTGGGATGGCGGGACTTTCATATGAGGAAAGACTGGATAGACTGGGCTTATACTCGCTGGAATTTAGAAGACTGAGGGGGGATCTTATAGAAACATATAAAATTCTTAAGGGGTTGGACAGGCTAAATGCGGGAAGATTGTTCCTGATGTTGGGGGAGTCCAGAACCAGGGGTCACAGCTTAAGGATAAGGGGAAGTCTTTTAGGACCGAGATGAGAAAACATTTCTTCACACAGAGAGTGGTGAGTCTGTGGAATTCTCTGCCACAGAAGGTAGTTGAGGCCAGTTCTTTGGCTATATTTAAGAGTTAGATGTGGCCCTTTTTGCTAAAGGGATCAGGGGGTATGGAGAGAAGTCAGGTACAGGCTACTGAGCTGGATGATCAGCTATGATCATATTGAATGGCGGTGCAGGCTCGAAGGGCCGAAAGGCCTACTCTGCACCTATTTTCTATGTTTCTAACATGCCCCATCTACACTAGTCCCACCTGCCCACACCGCCCAACATGCCCCATCTACACTAGTCCCACCTGCCCACACCGCCCAACATGCCCCATCTACACTAGTCCCACCTGCCCACACCGACCAACATGCCCCATCTACACTAGTCCCACCTTCCCACACCGGCCAACATGCCCCATCTACACTAGTCCCACCTGCCCACACAGACCAACATGCCCCATCTACACTAGTCCCACCTGCCCACACCGATCAACATGCCCCATCTACACTAGTCCCACCTGCCCACACCGACCAACATGCCCCATCTACACTAGTCCCACCTGCCCACACCGACCAACATGCCCCATCTACACTAGTCCCACCTGCCCACACCGCCCAACATGCCCCATCTACACAAGTCCCACCTGCCCACACCGGCCAACATGCCCCATCTACACTAGTCCCACCTGCCCACACAGACCAACATGCCCCATCTACACTAGTCCCACCTGCCCACACCGACCAACATGCCCCATCTACACTAGTCCCACCTGCCCACACCGACCAACATGCCCCATCTACACTAGTCCCACCTGCCCACACCGACCAACATGCCCCATCTACACTCGTTCCACCTGCCCACACCGACCAACATGCCCCATCTACACTAGTCCCACTTGCCCACAACGACCAACATGCCCCATCTACACTAATCCCACCTGCCCACAACGACCAACATGCCGGTTTATAAATTAAAGCTCGTAGCTTTTTGATAAATTAAAAAATTAAAGCTCGTAGCTTTTTGATAAATTTATAAATTAAAGCTCGTAGCTTTTTGATAAATTTATTTTATTTGATAAATTCCATTGGAATTCTCTGCCAGTGGAACTCTCTGCCATAGAAGGTAGTTGAGGCCAGTTCATTGGCTATATTTAAGAGGGAGTTAGATGTGGCCCTTGTGGCTAAAGGGATCAGGGGGTATGGAGAGAAGGCAGGTACAGGCTACTGAGCTGGATGATCAGCCATGATCATATTGAATGGCGGTGCGTACAGGCTCGAAGGGCCGAATGGCCGACTCCTGCACCTATTTTCTATGTTTCTGTTTCTATAAATTAAAGCTCGTAGCTTTTTGAGTTTGTTTGTACGTGGGTGAATCTCTCTCTCTCCCCCTCTCTCTCCCTCCCTCCCTCTCCCTCCCTCCCTCCCTCTCTCTCCCTCCCTCCCTCCCTCCCTTTCTCAAACTCTCCAAAACTATATTAAAAAGAAAAATCTCCACTTTAATCCAGAGCTCAGGGCTACACAATAGAAGCAATTATCACATTGGAGTAACCAGACATGAAGTCAGCTTCGGCCCTTGTTTTACATTCACACTTCCAACCATGTACACAATAGAGGCGATGGATGATCACAACTTGGGCTACATTCCCTGTAGTCAGGTATCTTTGCAAACAACATCCCTTGCCTTTTGCAGTATATTCCTTTGGCCACATTTTCTTCAGTCATGGAAGATCACAAAATTACTTTATTTGCAGATGATGTCTTAATTTGTCTTACTAGACCATTGGAATCCTTAAGAAAATTATATTTCAGATTGGAAGAATACGGGAAAATATCAGGATATAAAATTAATAAAGATAAAACTGAAATAATGCCTCTTTTTGAAGGCAATTATGACCAATGTAAAAGAGAAAGTCAGTTTAAATGGCAAAAAGAAGGCATTAAGTACTTAGGAGTTAAAGTAGATAATAAGTTAAATAATTTGTATAAATTAAATTATAAACCATTAATAAAAAAAATAGATGAGGACCTGAAGAAATGGATGAATCTTCCAATTACATTGCTAGGGAGAGTGAACTGTATTAAGATGAATATTTTTCCGAGGATACAGTATTTATTCCAAACACTGCCTATACCTTTGCTAAATAATTTTTTTCAAGAATTGAACAAAATTGTGAGGAATTTTCTTTGGAAAGGTAAAATGCCAAGAGTGTCTATGGAAAAATTAACATGGAAATTTGAATTAGGTGGACTGCAATTACCAAATTTTAAAAATTATTATCTGGCAGCACAAATGAGTTTTATTTCATCCTTTTATCAAGAGGGTGGAAAAACAGCATGGGTTAAAATTGAAATGGACAAAATAAAAGTGTTATGTCCAGAAGAATTTATATATAAATGGAAAGCAAAGCTATTAGTTAAGGAGAAAGAGTCACCTTTGCTAAAACATTTAATTAATACATTGTTGAAAACAGTTAAAGTTAATGATAAAAGATTTGTTTTAACAGCTAAAACTCCATTAGTAAAAAATAGATTATTGCCGTTTGCTTGGAATAATCAAATACTACAAGTCTGGGAACAGAAGGGTATTAAACATATAGGAGATTGCTATGAAGGAAATAACTTTTTGACATTTTCTCAATTGGGAAATAAATATCAAATTCCAGGGAATAGTATTTTTTTCTATTATCAATTACAATCTTTTTTAAGGGAAAAGTTAGGTAATTCAATTTCTCTATTTCAGATTAAAGGAATTGAATCCTTGATTCAGGGCAAGGGAATAAAAAAAATGTATATCTTCAATGTATAAATTATTACAAATATCTAGTCCAAAGATAGGAATTCAAAAATCAAGACAAAGATGGGAAACATCTTAATATTATCATTGATGAACCAAGTTGGGAAAGACTGTGTTTAGATAGTATGAAAAATACTATTAATGTGAGATATAGTTTAGTACAATATAATTTTTTACATCAACTATATTTAACCCCGAAAAAATTAACCAATTTAAAACCCACAGAGAGTGGGTACTGATTGAGAACGATCAGCCGCGATCACATTGAATGGCGGTGCGTACAGGCTCGAAGGGCCGAATGGCCTCCTCCTGCACCTATTGTGAGAGAGAGGAGGGTGAGAGAGAGAGGGAAGGGGAGCCAGCAAGCAAGGACAAACATTGACGCAAAGAAATAGTGAGCACATGTGGCGGCCATTTTGTTGAAAGAAACAGTGAGCACATGTGGCCCTTCATAAGCCCACAACTTCCCCAAGGCTCAGCGATCCCACCAATTATCAATTAGCAGCCCGCCCGACGGGCAACATTGTCCACACCCAGTCTCCACCTCTTGCTATTAAAAGATATTTTATAAATTAAAGCTCGTAGCTTTTTGAGGTATAAAATATCTTTTTAATAACAAGATTAAATAGCTCTCCCCCTTCTCTTTCCCCTCCTCTCTCTCTCCCCCTCTCTCTCCCCCTCCTCTCTCTCCCCCTCCTCTCTCTTCCCCTCCTCTCTCCCTCCCTCACTCCATCCCTCCCTCTCTCCCTCCCTCCTTCTCTCTCCCCCAAACATAAAACTATGAGCTTTAATTTATAAAATATCTTTTAATAGCAAGAGGAGGATAGCCATCATGCCCCATCTACACTAGTCCCACACGCCCACACCGTCCATCATGCCCCATCTACACTAGTCCCACCTGCCCACACTGACCAACATGCCCCATCTACACTAGTCCCACCCGCCCACACCGTCCATCATGCCCCATCTACACTAGTCCCACCCGCCCACACCGTCCATCATGCCCCATCTACACTAGTCCCACCCGCCCACACCGTCCATCATGCCCCATCTACACTAGTCCCACCTTCCCACACCGTCCATCATGCCCCATCTACACTAGTCCCACCTGCCCACACAGACCAACATGCCCCATCTACACTAGTCCCACCTGCCCACACAGACCAACATGCCCCATCTACACTAGCTCCACCCGCCCACACCGTCCATCATGCCCCATCTACACTAGTCCCACCTGCCCACACAGACCAACATGCCCCATCTACACTAGTCCCACCCGCCCACACCGTCCATCATGCCCCATCTACACTAGTCCCACCTGCCCACACTGACCAACATGCCCCATCTACACTAGTCCCACCCGCCCACACAGACCAACATGCCCCATCTACACTAGTCCCACCAGCCCACACCGTCCAACATGCCCCATCTACACTAGTCCCACCCGCCCACACCGGCCAACATGCCCCATCTACAGTAGTCCCACCCGCCCACACAGACCAACATGCCCCATCTACACTAGTCCCACCTGCCCACACCGTCCAACATGCCCCATCTACACTAGTCCCACCTGCCCACACCGACCAACATGCCCCATCTACACTAGTCCCACCTGCCCACACTGACCAACATGCCCCATCTACACTAGTCCCACCTGCCCACACCGACCAACATGCCCCATCTACACTAATCCCACCTGCCCACACCGACCAACATGCCCCATCTACACTAGTCCCACCTGCCCACACCGACCAACATGCCCCATCTACACTAGTCCCACCTGCCCACACCGACCAACATGCCCCATCTACACTAGTCCCACCTGCCCACACCGTCCAACATGCCCCATCTACACTAGTCCCAACTGCCCACACCGCCCAACATGCCCCATCTACACAAGTCCCACCTGCCCACACCGGCCAACATGCCCCATCTACACTAGTCCCACCTGCCCACACAGACCAACATGCCCCATCTACACTAGTCCCACCTGCCCACACCGACCAACATGCCCCATCTACACTAGTCCCACCTGCCCACACCGACCAACATGCCCCATCTACACTAGTCCCACCTGCCCACACCGACCAACATGCCCCATCTACACTCGTTCCACCTGCCCACACCGACCAACATGCCCCATCTACACTAGTCCCACTTGCCCACAACGACCAACATGCCCCATCTACACTAATCCCACCTGCCCACAACGACCAACATGCCGGTTTATAAATTAAAGCTCGTAGCTTTTTGATAAATTAAAAAATTAAAGCTCGTAGCTTTTTGATAAATTTATAAATTAAAGCTCGTAGCTTTTTGATAAATTTATTTTATTTGATAAATTCCATTGGAATTCTCTGCCAGTGGAACTCTCTGCCATAGAAGGTAGTTGAGGCTAGT
>NW_027603512.1:0-13848 GCF_053455715.1 Rhinoraja longicauda
ACACTTCAATGGGTGACATAATGACTCTGGGTGACATAATTTCGTCCAATTTGGATGACAAATAAAGCTATCCTGATCTATCTTGATCTTGATCAATGATCAGGGACTGTCATTAAAAATGATCAATATATATGACAGGCAATGGTGTTATTTTTCCTGCTTAAATCTGCATCTTTGAGCAAGGGGGCGATTGGGTGAATGTGAGGGGCTGGGGGTCCCGGAGCGGGGCCGGCGATGGGATCATCCGCCCGGGACTGACAGCTGGAAGATGCGGCGGTGAATGTGAGGAGCCGGAGCCCGGAGCGGAGAGACTGCGGCCGCCCTCTGGGATGCGCTCAGGGCGCGGGTTTATTAATGAGCCGCAGCGCTGAGGTGAGCGGATATTTCACCGCGCTCTTCACCTGCTCCTGAACTTGGACTGGGTCACCGCGTAAATAAATGTGTTGGTGCAGCAGCTGAGATTCCTCAGCAACATCCCGACGTTGGCAAAGATCCATTGGGAATCATTCAGATCATTCCCAATCCCTGTGATCTGATAATAGACGACGTTTACAACCAGCGTCAGCCACAGGAGGATGAAGCTGCCGGAGATGGTGAAGAGTAAAACCACAGACCTCCTCCTGCTCTCCATCTCCGGGTCACTGCGCTTCTCCCCCTTGCTCTCACCCCTCAGCCCCTGACGGACCCGACTGGCCACTAAAATGTGCCGGACTGTCAGAGCGTTGAGCAGCAGGATCACAGCGAAAGGGAGGAGCGGAGTTAAAACCGTGTCGATCCAGTCAAATGCCACCCACCCGGGGTCAGTGTAATAACTGGCCACCGTGTTACAGCCCCACGGGACATTGTCGATGGTTCTCCAGGGTTCCCGTGTGAAGTAGCGGGGAACGTTTTTCAGACACAGCAGAACGCCGGCTGTTGCGAGAACCGCAGCCGCAGTTTTCCCGGTGCAATATTTAGTTTTCAGCTTCTGGCAACAAATGGCGAAAAGCGATCAAAGGTGAAAGTGACGGTGAACCAGACAGAACAGTCTGTAGCTGAATACTTCAGTACAGTGTTAACACTGCACACAGGGGTGATGGACAGGACACTCCAATAAAAGTAATGGTATCGGATCCAATACAAAATGACCTCGGTGATCAGGGCGAGTAGATCGGCCGCTGCCATGGCCACCAGGTAGCGAGTGGTGCAGGTGGAGAGGCCGCACTTTCCCCGGGACAGGATCACAATCGCCACTAAATTCACTGCGGAAAGAGAAGGGGAGCGGACACTGGGCATTAATGAACACGGTCTCCGGGGCTGAACACCGGCTCCACTTTCAGCTGGAGATCAGGAGTGTTGGAGTCGGTGCGCGGCTGCAGGTTTAACAATGTCAGACCCGGCTCCGACTGTGCCCGACCTGCCTGCTTCAGGGGAGAGGAGATAAGGCGACGGGCGGGGTAAAGGGTGGGGAGGGAACGAGCAGCCGCCCGCTACAATAGGCGGAATGGTCCTGTCTACAGTTAACACCGCTCACAGTCTCTGATGGGGCCGGTTTCACAGACTTAACCGTGACCGGCCGCGTTTAACCAGGGCTCTGGGAATTCGGCATCTGATGGGGACGAGGAGGGTTCCAGAGGGAAGGCAGGGACAACTTAGGATCCGGCAGCAGAGTGGCTCCATTAATGGATTCATTCCTCAGTTCGGTAACAACACACGCCGGTAGATCCGCGGCCACCGGTTCAGGAGATCGATCCAATTATTGACCAACAGGCGTTGGAATCCGACTGTGACAAACTCCACAGTGAGACGTGTCCACAGGAGCGGGTGTTCACTCTGATCAATAACTCAGACACAGTGAACTTCACAATGTAAACCCCTTCCCAGTCACACCGTCCCGGAGAGCTGCCTGTCCCGAGCACTGGGACAACTCTGGGCAAGGTCCCACTGAAGGCAAGAACAACATTCTAGTGGGTCCCGGCAGTGGGAGAAAGAGAGGGTTAGTTTCGGCTGCCTGAAAATGAGAAAAGTCACAACGTTGATTCAAAAATATGTAATTTAGAGGATTGATATACCTCACATAACCTTGCACAACGATCATCAGTTGGGAAGCTTGTGAAACGATCGGAATCGGGTCAACACCGGTTAGCGGACGGAGTTATAAAACTTGAATTGTTCTGTTCACTTACCAGGGACTCCAACGGCAGCAATGATCACGTACAAGATTTTCTCCACGTCGAAATATTCCCAAAGCTTTTCCCCCATTTTCTCTGCCCAGCAACGTGTCCTCGTGAGCTACCGGTAATCTCTCGGAATGAAATGCCGGGGCAGAACATTCCCGGAGATTTTATACCATTTTCCGTCTCCACCGGGACAGCGAAGTTTCAACAGAGTTAAAAAATAGAGATTTTGAAATTATTCGCAAACAGATGACATCAGCCAAATGAAATCCCTGCTGAGACAGGTCGTGATTTATTCAGGGAATTGATTGAGAAACTCCAAAGAGTGGGAATTGTGGCGATACTGGGGGATGGAAATTGGGAGCGGCATTGTTCCAGCAAAGGGGATATTGTTTCAAACTCCATCAGGTCCAACTCTCCGCCTCGTGTTGTTTGTCTGATTTCATTCAATTCGCTTCACTCACTAAGGCAATCCCAAATTCCAGGGACCCTCTCAGGGCTTCTGATGCCCAGTTTGAAGGTGGACTGGGCGACATTTGTCCACAGGTTGAGGGATTAGATCAACAGATCACCTCACACTAAAGTGGCCCCTCCACTCTGCTTCACCACTCAATATGATCGCGGCTTAACTGACTGCAACCTCACCCCCACACTCCCGGCGAGGCCGGTAACCATTCACTCCTTGCTTGCCTGCGGTGGGGCTGATTTTGCGCCGGGACAATAACATTCTCTGCCTTCGTCACCTCTGAGGAGGAACGACCCAAAGGCTCTCGACACGCAGAGAACAGAAATATTGTGTGTTCAGAATGGTCCGAAACCCAAATAAAACAGCGAATGATCCGGCACATCTCCCTCCTCCCTTTCTCTCCCTCCTCCATTTCTCTCTCCCTCCTCCCTTTCTCTCTCCCTCCCCCCTTTCTCTCTCCCTCCTCCCTTTCTCTCTCCCTCCATCCTTACTGCTGTCGCTCTCTCTGAACTATCACTCTCTCCTATCATCTCTATTCTTCCTCTCGGCTCCGCCATCTCTCTGTCAACCTCTCTCTCCTACTCCCCCTCCTTCTCACTCCCATTGCATCTATCCCTCCGTTTCTTTCTAACTATCTGACCCTTCCATCGCTCCGTTTTGCCAACCCACGCGATCTGAACTCCGCTCTCTTTTCATGTTCCCACTCTCCCTTTGTTACTTAACTCTCCCTCCATCTCTTCTTTCGTCTTCTCCGCTATCTCTTCCTTTCATCACTGTACTCCCTATCTGTCTCTCTCTTTTCCCCAACACTCCTCCTGCTCGCCCTCACTTCTCTCTCCAAGGCCTTTCTTGGGAAGTGCGGTTAAAACGGCTAGCCACCATGGGATGTCTCTCTACCCCGTTTCCTCACACTTCAATAGCCCTTCCAGGTGCGACAGATGTTCACCTGCACCACCTCTAATCTCATCTACTGCATGTGGTGTTCCAGATATGGCCTCCTTTACATCGGCGTGGTGAAATGGAGACTCGGCAACCGTTTTTTGTCGAACACTTACCCTAGTTCTGCTAAGGCTTGCCGTATCTCCCCGTTGCAAGCCATTGTAACTCCCCCTCGCACACTGACCTTTCTGTCCTGGGCCTCCACCAGCGCCAGAGAGGTTACATTAAAACAGAAAGAACGCCGCTTCATAGTCCGCTTGGGAACCTTGCAACCTAATGGTATGAACATTAGCAAATGCCAGGTAACAAACGCGCAACTTCCCGCTTTTCCCTCGCTCTTTCTCTTCCTTCACGCGGACTCGCACTTGTTAAACCCCTCCACCTCCATCTTCAACCGATATTCCCTCCTCTCTCTTTATAATTCCAACCTGCTCAATCCTTATCTCGCAACTTTTATCTTTTAACCTCTGGTCTCAACCACCTAACTATTAAAACGGTATTGACCCACTCATCGTTCAACTCGCTTTGTCCTGCTGTTCCAGCCTTCTCCACCTTCCCACCACAATCAGTCTGAAGAAGGGTCTCGAACCGAACTTCACCCATCCATGTCCTTAGCAGGCTTAGCCACTTCGGCGTGCCCTCTACAACTCTCACCAACATCTACAGATACAGCATAGAAAGTATTTTATCAAGATGCATCACAGCTTGGTTTGGGAACAGTTCCATCCAAGAACGCCAGAAATTGCTGCGAATTGTCCAGACCATCACACAAAGCAACCTCCGTTATATTGACTCAATTTATAAACCACGCTGCCTCGGCAAGGCCAGCAGCATAATGAACTACTGCGCAGTAGTACTGATGGAGTGACGCACTGGGCAGTGCACTGATGGAGTGACACAATGTGCGGTAGTACTGATGGAGTGACACAATGTGGGGTAGCACTGATGGAGTGACACAATGTGCGGTAGTACTGATGGAGTGACACAATGTGGGGTAGCACTGATGGAGTGACACAATGTGGGGGAGTACTGATGGAGTGACACAATGTGCGGTAGTACTGATGGAGTGACACAATGTGGGGTAGCACTGATGGAGTGACACAATGTGGGGGAGTACTGATGGAGTGACACAATGTGGGGTAGTACTGATGGAGTGACACAATGTGGGGTAGTACTGATGGAGTGACACAATGTGGGGTAGCACAGATGGAGTGACGCACTGTGCAGTGCACTGATGGAGTGACACAATGTGGGGTAGCACTGATGGAGTGACACAATGTGGGGGAGTACTGATGGAGTGACACAATGTGGGGTAGTACTGATGGAGTGACACAATGCGCTGTAGTACTGATGGAGTGACCCCAGTTGATGCAGTACGTGCGGATTAACATACTGTGGTTTAGTACAGATGGAGTGACACAATTTGCAGTAGTGCTGATGAAGTGACACACTTTGCCGCTGATGTAGTGACACACTGCGGTAATACTCATGGAGTGGCACAATGTGTAGTACTGTTGTTATGACTAACTGCGGAGTAGTACTGACGGACTGACACACAGTGGAATGGCACTGATTTAGTGACAAATTGTGAGGTCATTGCGTCAGTACCACCACGCAGTTTGTCACTCCGTCAGTACCACTTCAGTGTGCAACTACATCCCGTGGGGTAAAACTGATGGAGTGACACGCTGTGGAGCAGTACTGATTGAGTGACACACGGTGCGTATTACTGATGGACTGACACACTGCGCGGTTGTACTGACGGAGTGAGATACTTCGGTGTAGTGCTGATTGAATGACACACTGGGGGTAGTGTGGACAGAATGGCGCACAGTGGGCTAGTACTGAAGTATTGACCCAATCTTTGGTGGTACTGTCGGGTCGCTCATTGTGGAATGGTAAGGACTGACGGTGGGGCAGCACAGATGGAGAGTTACACTGATGGGTAATACTAATTGAATGAGTCCGTGTGGTTGTACAAAATGGAATAACAAGCTTAAGGCAGTACTGATGGAGTGCATCACTGTGGTGTAGTACTGATGGAATAACATATTGTAGGGTAGTACTGATGGAGTGACACGCTCCAGTGTTGTACTGATGGAGTGTAACACTGTGGAGTAGTACTGATGTAATGACGTACTGTGGAGATGTGTTGATGGAATGACACACTGTGGGGTAGGACTGATGTAATAACACATTCTGTTGGAGTGACACAGTAATACTGATGGATTGACACGCTGTGCGGTAGTACTGTTGCGATGAGAAACTGTGGTGACATATTGATGGAATTACACACTATGGAGTCGCAGTGATGGGTTAGCACTCTGTGGGGTGTTGCGGATGGAATGACACATTTGAGATAGTCCTGATGTTTTGAAACACTTTGGGGAGTACTGATGGAAGAACATACTGTGGGGAGCATTGATGGAGTGACACGTTCTAGGTTTGCACTGAGTGACATGATGTTGGGCCGTGCTGATGGAGTGCAACACCATGGAGTTGTATTGATGCAGTGAGACACTGTGTGGTTTCACCGACGGAGTGACACACTGAGCGGTAGTACTATTGTGATGACAAACTGTGGTGTAGTACTAATGCTGTGACAAACTGAGCGGCAATAGTGATGGAGTGACACAATTTGTGGCAGCACTTATGGGGTGACACACTGGGATGGTCCTGATTGAATGATAAACATCGGGTAGTACTAATGGAGTGAGACATGGTGCAGAAATACTAATAGAGTGAAACTGTGGGGAATTACTGTTGGAGTGACAAAGTGAGGTAGGGCTGATGGAGTGACACACTGTGGGGAATACTAATGGAGTGACACTGCGAGGAAGTACTGATGGGTTGACACTGTGGGGTAGTACTGATGGAGTGACACGCTGCGTGGTATACTGATGGAGTGATAATCAATGGATTGTACTGATGGAGTGACACACGTTGGCGTAGTACTGATGCGACGATAACCCGAGTGATATTCCTGATGGTGCGACGCTCTGTGCGGAGGCACTGGTGGAGTGGCACAATGTAGGGTAGTACAAATGGAGTAACAAACAATATTTTAGTACTGATGCAGTGGCACACTGTGGGTAGTGCTGGTGGAGTGACACACTTTGAGGTAGTACTGATGGAGTGACACACTATGTGGCAGTTCTGACGCAATGGTAAACTGTGGGATAGTACTGATTGAGTGACACCCTGCGGTGTAGTACTGTTGGGGAGACATATTCCAGGGTAATACTGGTGGATTGTAACACTGTGGGATTGTACTGATGGAAGGACTCATTGTGTAGTACTGATGGAGTGACACACCGTTGGATGGTACTGATAGAGTGACACCCTGTGTGGTAGTACAAATGGAATGATACACAACTTGGTACTGATGTTGAAAAACACTGTGGGTGTGTATTGATGGAATGGTATATAGTGCGGTAGTACCAATGAAGTGACACGCTCTGGGTTTGTACTGATGGAGTGACATAGTGTGTTCTAGTAATGATCGTCTAACACACCGTAGGCTTGTATTGATGGAGTGATCACCAGTGGGGTAGTATTGATGGAGTGACACAATGTGGGCAATACAGATGGAGCAATACACTTTGGGGTTGTACTAGTAAAGTGACAAACTATGGGCGGGCACTGATGGAGTAAAACATTTTGGTGTATTACTGATAGAGTGACCCAGTGTGCGGTAGTACTGATGGAGGAACAAACGATATGGTAGTACTGATGTCGTGGCACACTGTCGGATAGTATTAATGGTGTGAAACTAAATGGGTCAGTACTGATGTAATGACACATTATAGTGTAGTTCTGATGGAGTGACACATTGAGGGGGAGAACTGATCGAATGGCGCACTGTGGGATAATACTGATGTAATGACTATCCATTTGCTAGTACTGATGCAATGGCATTCTATGGGATTGTACCGAATGAATGACACGTTGTGATGCAGTAATGATGAAGTAACCGACGATGTGGTAGTACTGATGGAGTGACACGCTGAGCACATGGTATTGGAGGTAGGGTACTGACATGGATAGAAAGTTGGTTGACAGACAGAAAGCAAAGAGTGGGGGTAAATGGGTCCCTTTCAGAATGGCAGGCAGTGACTAGTGGTGTACCGCAAGGCTCGGTGTTGGGACCGCAGCTATTTACCATATACATCAATGACTTGGATGAAGTGATTAAAAGTACCAATAGCAAATTTGCCGATGATACAAAGCTAGGTGGCAGTGTGAACTGTGAACAAGATGCTATGCGGTTGCAGGGTGACTTTGACAGGTTGTGTGAGTGGGCGGATGCATGGCAGATGCAGTTTAATGTAGATAAGTGTGAGGTTATCCACTTTGGTGGTAAGAATAGTAAGGCAGATTATTATCTGAATGGTGTCAAGTTAGGAAAAGAGGACGTACAACGTGATCTGGGTGTCTTAGTGCATCAGTCACTGAAAGGATGTATGCAGGTACAGCAGGCAGTGAAGAAAGCCAATGGAATGTTGGCCTTCATAACAAGAGGAGTTGAGTATAGGAGCAAAGAGGTCCTTCTGCCATTGTACAGGGCCCTAGTGAGACCGCACCTGGAGTACTGTGTGCAGTTTTGGTCTCCAAATTTGAGGAAGGATATTCTTGCTATTGAGGGCGTGCAGCGTAGGTTAATTCCCGGAATGGCGGGACTGTCATATGTTGAAAGACTGGAGCGACTAGGTTTGTATACACTGGAATTTAGAATGATGAGAGGGGATCTTATCGAAACGTATAAAATAATTAAGGGGTTGGACGCGTTAGAGGCAGGAAACATGTTCCCAATGTTGGGGGAGTCCAGAACCAGGGGCCACAGATCAAGAATAAGGGGTAGGCCATTTAGAACAGAGATGAGGAAAAACTTTTTTAGTCAGAGAGTTGTGAATCTGTGGAATTCTCTGCCTCAGAGGGCAGTGGAGGCCAATTCTCTGAATACATTCAAGAGAGAGCTAGGTAGAGCTCTTAAGGATAGCGGAGTCAGGGGGTATGGGGAGAAAGCTGGAACGGGGTACTGATTGAGAATGATCAGCCATGATCACTTTGAATGGCGGTGCTGGATCGAAGGGCCGAATGGCCTACTCCTGCACCTATTGTCTATTGTCTATAATACTTATGGATTAGCATCCTGTGGGGGAGTAGTGAAGGACTGGTATATTTTGGGGTAGTACTGATATAGTGACACATTCGATGGTATTACTGAAGGGGTGAAAAACTGTGTGTAGAACTGATGAAATTGCATACTTAAGGTGGTACTGACAGAGTGAAACACCGTCGGGCAGAGATGATGGACTGACATACTGTGGGGTTGTACTGATGAGAGTCACACGCTCTTGGGTACGACTAATGGAGTAACATGTAGTACTGATGGAGTGGCAGACTGTGAAGTAGTATTGATGAGTGACCTAACGTAGGGTATTATTGATGTAATGGCACATTCTGGGGTAGTACTGATGGAGTGACACACTATGCGGTAGTACTATTGTTATGACATAATGTGGGATGGAATTGGTAGTGACACTCTGCGGTAGTACTGATGGAGTGACGCACTGTAGGATAGTACTGGTGTAATGGTTTCCTGTCGGATAGTACTGATGGAGTGACGCACTGTAGGGTAGTACTGGTGTAACGGTATACAGTGGGATAGTACTGATGGAGTGACGCAATGTAGGGTAGTACTGGTGTAACGGTATACTGTGGGATAGTACTGATGGAGTGACGCACTGTAGGGTAGTACTGGTATAACGGTATACTGTTGGATAGTACTGATGGAGTGACGCACTGTGGGGTAGTACTGGTGTAACGGTATACTGTGGGATAGTACTGATGGAGTGATATCGGCGAGACCAAGCGCAAGCTCGACGATCGTTTCGCTGAACAGCTCCACACAGTCCTACCTGATCTCCCGGTTGCTCAGCACTTTAACTCACCCCCGCTCCCCCATTCCCAATCTGAACTTTCTGTCCTGGGCATCCTCCATTGTCAGAGTGAGGCCCAGCGCAAATTGGAGGAACAGCACCTCATACTTCGCTTGGGCAGCAAACATACCAGCGATATGAACATTGACTTATCTAACTTCAATTAGCCATTGCTTCCCCTCTCTCTCCATCCCTCCTCCTTCCCAGTTCTCCCACCAGTCTCACTGTCTCCAACAAAATTCTATCTCTTTCCCGCCGACCTCTCTGACATCAGTCTAAAGAAGGGTCTCGACCCGAAACTTCACCCATTCTTTCTCTCCAGAGATGCTGCCTGTCTCGTTGAGTTACACCAGCATTTTGTGCCTACCTTCGATTTAAACCAGCATCTGCATTTCTTTCCTACACGAAGTACAAGGCACGGCAGGACTTTCGGCTAATAATAGCTGTGCCGAACATGAGACGACCAACCTTACCTGCCTTCTCACAATGTATATCCCTTCATTACCTGAAAATCTGAACTTGTCTTAAATGTCACTATTGTATCTGCCTCCAACACCAGTGGAGTGGGTGGTAAGATTTTAGGACCCGTTATACAGGATGATGTGACAGAGTATTTATAAGTGCACGATGAAATAGGCATAAGTTGGCATGGCTTTGTGAATGGAAGGTCGTGTTTGATAAATTTGCTGGAATTATTTGAAGAAGTAAATAGCAATACAGCCAACGGAGGGACAGTAGATGTTGTTTACTTTGATTTTCAGAAAACCTTTGACCAGGTGTCACAAGATGGCTGCTTAGGAAGATGAGAGCCCACGGTGACAAAGGGCAAACATCAGCATGGATAACTGGTTGGCTGGATGGCAGAAAACAAAGAGTGGCAATAAAGAGGGATTCTTTTCTCGTTGGCTAACAGTAACTAGTGGAGATCTTCAAGGATCGGTGTTTGTCCGCTACTCCACGTTTTATATTATGATTTGGATGAGGGGATTGAAGGCTTTGTGGCCAGGTTTTCAGATGTTACGAAAAAAGGTGGAAGGGCAGGTAGTTTAGAGAAAGCATGGACTCCGCAGAAGGACCAGGACATGTTGGGGGAATGGGTAGAGAAGTGGCAGATGGAATATAGTGTAGCAAAGTGCGGAGTACTGCATTTTGGTAGTAGGAATAATGGCGTAGACTATTGTCTAAGTGGGAAAATAATCCATCAATCTGAAGTTGGGAGTGCTGGTTATCGTGTCGTATCTCCGTTCGTGCTCCGGCCCAACAACGTGGAGTCGGCGGCCTCCAGCTGGGATCGACCTTGAAGAATCCGGTGGCAGGGCCTGGACTTGCCATCTCGGAGGCTTCGGCCGTGGGCCCTGCAGACCGCAACATCTGGAGTTCGCAGGTCCCTGGCTGGCGACCGGCTTTCGGGAGCACCAGCCGTAGCAGCTTCGACCGCCCCGAAGCGCAAGGTTTGATCGACTCGCTCGCAGGCCCTTCATCGCCCTGCGTGGCTCGGTCGCGGCACTTCCCATCACCCGGTGGGGGCTTAGGACCTTCATCGGCCTGCTCGGCTCGACCTGGGACTTTCCATCGCCGGTGGGGGTTCAAAAGTCGAGAGCCTCGGTCGCCTCGTGGCACCACGGGAGAAGAATGAGGAGGAGATAAGACTTTTATTTGCCTTCCATCGCAGTGAGGGTGTGCCTGGAGCAATTACTGTGATGGCTGTTTGTGTTAAATTTGTAATTGTGTGTCTTGTGTTCTTTATTGTCCACTGCCGGACTCACGTGAGAGGACGCTGGCGCTATTTGTTCGACGCTGCTCCGTCAGGACAAATCTTTTGTTTGTTTGTTTGTTTTTATGTCCTGACTGCTTTGTAAAGCGTCTTTGAGCAATTGGAAAAGCGCTATAAAAAATAAATGTTTATTATTATTATTATTATTATTATTATTATTATTCCCAATTTTTTTATCTGCAAGTTGAATCGGTGAGAATGATCAGCCATGATCACATGGAATGGTGGTGCTCGAAGGGCCGAATGGCCTACTCCTGCACCTATTGTCTATTGTCTATTGTCTAATGGAAGCAAACTCATTGCTTGCATTCATTTCAAGAGGACTTGTACACAGAAACACGGATGTAATGTTGACGCTATACAAGGCGACGGGAAGGCCACATTTGGAATATTGTGAGCAATTCTGGGCACCATATCAGAGGGGAGGTGTGCTGGCTCTGGAGAGGGTCCAGAGGAGGTTTACAAGAATGATCCCAGCAATAAGTTAACCTCTGGCGAGCGTTTGGTCGACTCCCGGATTGCACTCGGAGTTTAGAAGTATGAGGGTGGACCTCATTGAAACATACAAATATGTGAATGGTTTAGATCCAGTGGATGTGGAAAGTATGTTTCCACTTGTGGGAGCGTCTCGGACAAGAGATCATTTCCTCAGAATTTATCTACGTTCTCTTTTGAAGATGATCAGAAATTTAATTAGTCAGAAGGTGATGAATTTGTGGAATTATTTGCCACAACAGGCTGTGTACGTCACGTCACTGGATATTTAAAGGCGTAGACAGAAAGATTCTGGATTCATACAGGTATCAGAAGTTATGGGGAGATGGTCGGAGAATGGGGGTTGGAGGGAAAAAGATTGGCGGATAAGACGATCGGCCGAATGGTCTAATTCTACTCCTATTCCTTATCACCCAATGGCCACCTGCGGTATTGCGTTCGATGCACTTAATGCCCCTTGCTTTCCCCGCACACCTCGTTTAAACTTCATCCCTTTCACCATAAAGGGGTGGCCTTCAATACTTGATATTTCCATCTTGAGAGGAATGTTCTGACTGTTTACCATATCTTTGCCTCTCATAATTTGCTATCGATCTATCAGGTTACTGCCCGAACTCCGATGAACCAGTCCAACGTCTGGTTGTTCATACGCTCCAGGCGATGTTCTTGTAAACGTCTTGAACACGATTTCCGAAGCGCCCATATCCTTTGTGTACGAGAGAGAACATAACTGTACTCAATGCTGCAAAAGCGGCCGAAGTAAAGTTCTCTAAAGTTGAATATTGACATCTGACTCATAATTCAATGACTCGGTCAAATATAGCAAGCATTCTACGTGGCTAATTTATTACTCTAAACGTACTACCACGATTTGCGTGTTTCGCATTGGGAACTCAAGGTCCATCATAAGCAATGCTGATGCTGCGATGCACTTATATTGTACAGACAGTGAGGGCTGTTGTGCCTCGATGTTGCAGTGTACTGCTGATGTTCATCCAGGGGAGGGCGCTGTGACAGTATATTCCCACTGTACATGCACTGGGGTGCGCTGTGTGTGGATGTTGCCGAGTGCTGCTGATGTTCATCCAGGGGAGGGCGATGTGACAGTCTATTGCCACTGTACATACACTGGGGTGCGCTGTGTGAGGATGCAGCAGTGCACTGTTAAAAAAGAACACTGGTACAAAAGTCATAGCAGCAGAGTTAGTGCACCAAGGCCCATCGAGGCCACTCCTGCATTCTATCATGGCTCACCTATCGTCCCCACTCAACAAGATCTCCCTCTCTCACGAGGCCCACAGAGGATGGGAGAGAGAGAGAGAGAGAGAGAGAGAGAGAGAGAGAGAGAGCGCACCCCTCAAATAGCTGCCTAGATAGAGAGCTACCTATTTACTATCAATATCTCCAGCTATCTCGCTGATAGCTGATATACAGATATCCAGCTTTCTAGCTGTCTAGCATTGCATGTAGATAGCTATCTAGGTAGTTCACTATCTTGCTATCGAGATAGTTCACACGCTGTCTGGCAGTCTATCATGCTGGCTAGCAATCCAACTCGAGATAGCTTGATTGATAGGTAAAGAGCTAACTATTTTGGTAGCAACATAGCTAGGTCACTAACTTGCCTGAGGGCTAGAGAGATAGATAACTAGATAACTAGATTGTTAGCCAGTAGCTTTGGCGGCCAGATAGCGGTTGAGCTTGATGGCGCTTTGCTAGATGGCTAGTGAGCTAGGCATCTAGCCAGCTATACCAGTAGATAGCTCACGAGCCAGATCGCAAGAAAGTTTTATAGCGATTAATGAGCTATCTAGCTAGATCGAAATAGGTCTCTCTCGTTCTCCCTTTCACCACCCCCCCCGAGAGCGAGCGAGCGAGAGACCGCACTCCACAAAGAGCTGCCTACGCAACTAGCTACTATCTTTGCTATGCAGAGATCCAGCTATCACACTATCACACCATCCATCTGTCTAGCATTCAAGCTATCTAGCAATGCAGGTATTTGGCTATCTAGAAAGCTAACACGCTATCTGGCTGTCTTTCCCGCTGGTAATCAATCAGGAGCACATGGGCCTG
>NW_027603513.1:0-13844 GCF_053455715.1 Rhinoraja longicauda
ACACACGACACACACCGACACACACCGAGGCACCCCGACGACACACCGACACACCACCGAGACACACCGAGACACACCGACACACCGACACACACCGAGACACACCGACGACACACCGAGCACACACCGAGACACACCGAGGACACACCGAGACACACCGAGACACACCGAGACACACCGAGACACCCCGAGACACACCGAGACACCCCGAGACACACCGAGACACACCGAGACACACCGACACACCGAGACACACCGAGACACCGAGACACACCGAGACACACCGAGACACACCGACACACCGAGACACACCGAGACACCGAGACACACCGACACACACCGACACACACCGACACACACCGAGACACACCGAGACCCCCCGACACACACCGACACACCGAGACACACCGACACACACCGAGACACACCGAGACACGAGACACACCGACACACACCGACACACACCGACACACACCGACACACACCGACACACACCGAGACACACCGACACACACCGACACACACCGAGACACACCGAGACACACCGACACACCGAGACACACCGAGACACACCGAGACACACCGACACACACCGACACACACCGACACACCGAGACACACCGAGACACACCGACACACACCGACACACCGACACACCGAGACACACCGAGACACACCGAGACACACCGAGACACACCGAGACACACCGAGACACCCCGACACACCGAGACACACCGAGACACACCGACACACCGAGACAAACCGACACACACCGACACACACCGACACACACCGAGACACACCGAGACACACCGAGACACACACCGACACACCCCGACACACACCGACACACCGACACACACCGACACACCCGAGACACCGAGACACACCGAGACACCCAGACACACCGAGACACACCGACACGCCCGACCCCGAGACACACCCCGAGACACACCGAGACACACCGACACACACCGAGACACCCCGAGACACACCGAGACACACCGACACACACCGACACACACCGACACACCGACACACACCGACACACACCGAGACACCCCGAGACACACTGAGACACACCGAGACACCGACACACCGACACACCGACACACCGACACACACCGAGACACACCGACACACCCCGAGACACCGAGACACCCCGAGACACACCGAGACACCCCGAGACACACCGAGACACACCGACACACCGAGACACCCCGACACACACCGACACACACCGAGACACCCCGAGACCCCGAGACACACCGACACACACCGAGACACCCCGAGACACACCGAGACCCCGAGACACACCGACACACCGACACACCCCGACACACCGACACACACCGACACACCGACACACCGACACACGGAGACACACCGACACACACCGACACACCGACACACCGAGACACACCGACACACCGAGACACACCGACACACACCGACACACCGACACACCGAGACACACCGAGACACACCGACACACCGACACACCGAGACACACCGACACACACCGACACACCCCGACACACACCGAGACACACCGAGACACACCGAGACACACCCGAGACACACCCGACACACACCCCGAGACCCCCCGAGACACACCGACACACCGACACACACCGACACACACCAAGACACCCCGACACACCAAGACACACCGAGACACCCCGACACACCGACCACACCCCGACACACTGACACACACCGACACACACCGACACACACCGACACACACCGAGACACCCCGACACACCGAGACACAACGAGACACCCCGACACACCGACACACACCGACACACACCGACACACACCGAGACACACCGACACACACCGAGACACCGACACACACCGAGAAACACCGAGAAACACCGAGACACACCGAGACACACCGAGACACACCGTGACAACACCGAGACACCGACACACCGGACACACCGACACACACCGACACACACCGTGACACCCCGAGACACACCGTGACACCCCGAGACACACCGAGACACACCGACACACCCCGAGACACACCGACACACACCGAGACACACCGAGACACACCGAGACACACCGACACACACCGACACACCCCGAGACACACCGAGACACACCGACACACACCGACACACCCCGAGACACACCGACACACACACCGAGACACCCCGAGACACACCGAGACACACCGAGACACACCGAGACCCCGAGACACACCGACACACCAAGACACACCGACACACACCGAGACACACCGACACACACCGAGACACACCGACACACACCGACACACCGAGACACACCGAGACACATCGAGACACCGAGACACACCGACACACACCGACACACCGACACACACCGACACACACCGACACACACCGACACACACCGACACACACCGACACACACCGACACACACCGACACACACCGACACACCCCGAGACACACCGAGACACACCGAGACACCCCGAGACACACCGACACACACCGAGACACACCGAGACACAACGAGACACACCGAGACACACCGAGACACACCGAGACACACCGAGGACACACCGACACACACCGACACACACCGAGACACACCGAGACACACCGAGACACACCGAGACACACCGAGACACACCGAGACACACCCGAGACACACCCGAGACACACCGAGACACACCGACACACACCGAGACACACCGAGACACACCGAGACACACCGAGACACACCCGAGACACCGAGACACACCGAGACACACCGACACACACCGACACACCGAGACACACCGAGACACACCGAGACCCCCCGACACACACCGACACACACCGAGACACACCGACACACACCGAGACACACCGACATCCCCACCCCCTCACAGTGCTGACCCCCCCCCCCACAGTGCTGACCCCCCCCCTCACAGTGCTGACCCCCCCCTCACAGTGCTGACCCCCCCCCTCACAGTGCTGACCCCCCCTCACAGTACTGACCCCCCCTCACAGTGCTGACCCCCCCTCACAGTGCTGACCCCCCCTCACAGTACTGACCCCCCCTCACAGTACTGACCCCCCCCTCACAGTGCTGACCCCCCCCTCACAGTGCTGACCCCCCCCCTCACAGTACTGACCCCCCTCACAGTACTGACCCCCCCCCTCACAGTGCTGACCCCCCCCTCACAGTGCTGACCTCTCCCTCACAGTGCTGACCCCCCCCTCACAGTGCTGACCCCCCCCTCACAGTGCTGACCCCCCCCCTCACAGTGCTGACCCCCCCCCCTCACAGTGCTGACCCCCCCCCCTCACAGTGCTGACCCCCCCCTCACAGTGCTGACCCCCCCCCTCACAGTGCTGACCCCCCCCCTCACAGTGCTGACCCCCCCCTCACAGTGCTGACCCCCCCCTCACAGTGCTGACCCCCCCCCTCACAGTGCTGACCCCCCCCTCACAGTGCTGACCCCCCCCCCTCACAGTGCTGAGTCCCTTCCAGACATCCACTGCCTTTCATTCCCACACTATATATTTCCCATTGGAATGATTTCCCTTCCACCAGCCGTTGCCAGTGCTGTTTGACAGTGTTTACATGGCAGTGTTTACATGGCAGTGTTTACATGGCAGTGTTTACATGACAGTGTTTACATGGCAGTGTGTGTTTACATGGCAGTGTTTACATGGCAGTGTGTGTTTACATGGCAGTGTTTACATGACAGTGTTTACATGACAGTGTTTACATGGCAGTGTGTGTTTACATGGCAGTGTTTACATGGCAGTGTTTACATGGCAGTGTTTACATGACAGTGTTTACATGGCAGTGTTTACATGGCAGTGTGTGTTTACATGGCAGTGTTTACATGACAGTGTTTACATGACAGTGTTTACATGGCAGTGTGTGTTTACATGGCAGTGTTTACATGGCAGTGTTTACATGACAGTGTTTACATGGCAGTGCCCTGGGAGTGTCAGGCAGCTAGCGTTGGAAACTGGCCTGGTATCGTCAGTGAAAGATGTTTCTGAAGCTTTGAGTACAGGGACCTGCGTACGTAAGTGAGACTGAGAAAGCCCTGGCTCCCGTTAACTGAGCAAATGACATCGTAGCCCTTCATTACCCATGTTTGACAGATGAATTTTCACCTCATCTTCTCATTCCAATAAAACCTGATATAAAGCCGGCAAAAACATTTTGCGATCCAATCGAGTGCAGAACCTGTCACTGCTGTTTCATTAGTGTCGGTAGCGGTAGAGTTGCTGCTTTACAGCGAATGCAGCGCCGGAGACTCGGGTTCGATCCTGACTACGGGTGCTGCACTGTAAGGAATTTGTACGTTCTCCCTGTGACCTGCGTGGGTTTTCTCCGAGATCTTCGGTTTCCTCCCACATTCCAAAGACGTGCAGGTATGTAGGTTAATTGGCTGGGTAAATGTAAAAATTGTCCCTAGTGGGTGTAGGATAGTGTTAATGTACGGGGATCGCTGGGCGGCACGGACTTGGTGGGCCGAAAAGGCCTGTTTCCGGCTGTATATATATGATATGATATGATAGTGTCGAAAGGAACTGCAGTTGCTGGTTTAAATAGAGGGTAGACACAAAACGCTGGAGTGACTCAATGGGTCAGACAGCATCTCCAGAATAGGAATAGGTGACAGTTGGGGTGATAAGCCTTCTTCAGACACTCCTCCTTCTACTTATCCTTGGCCCATGACCCCACAGATCAGCACTGGGCCATCATCTCACACACCATTACTGATTTCATCACTTCTGGCCGACTGCCCTCCCTCCACAGCCTACAACCGTATTGTTTCCCAGCCCCGCACAGCCCACTTTTACCTTCTCCCCAAAATCCACAAACACAACTGTCCTGGCAGACCCATTGCATCTGCCTGCCCCTGAACCACGCAAATCACTTTCTCATAACTCGACTCCATCCTATCCCCCCTGGTCCAATCTCTCCTGACCTATGTCCAAGACACCTCACACACATTTCCTCTCTGTAATTACTTCTGCTTTCTGAATCCCCTCTCCCTCAGCTTTACTATTGATGTTCAGTCACTCTATACCTCCATCCCCCACCAGGAAGCCCTCCATTTCTTCCTCAACCGCAGAACCAGCCAACTTTCCTCTACCAACACTCCCCTCTCCCACTTCCTCCAAATCCAAGGCATAGCTATGGCCACCCGCCTGGGCTCCAGATGTGCCTGCCTCTTTGTAGGGTACCTTGAACAATCCCTGCTCCAGGTGTTATGCTCGACCTATCCCCCAACTCTATCTCCGTTATTTATTTTCAAGTTTGATGAAAGATCTCAACCCAAAACGTCACCTATCCATGTTCTCCACAGATGCTGTCTGACCCGCTGAGTTACTCCAGCACTCTGTGAAACGTCACCTATCCATGTTCTCCACAGATGCTGTCTGACCCGCTGAGTTACTCCAGCTTTTTGTGTCTCACTGCTGTTTCATTTGTTAGGCCCTCTGGCAGTTAGGGTAAGGTTATTCAGGAAAGAGAGAGTCAGGCCTGAAACATATTGTCCTGTGAATTCCAAGTAAATATTTTACCTGCAGGTTACCTATAATTGTACAGGGAGGTCTGGTCTGGAAGCAGCAGTTATTGATACAACTTGCATGGTTTGCCCACTCATGTTTTATCTGGTGGCAAAACCTCCATTAAATTCTCCAATGTTGGGTACCTACCCTACCAACACCCCACCAATACTCTGTGTCCTTCTCATCCCTATGCCCCACTTGTACGCACACCCCTCCTGACCCCTTCCACCTATATTCCTTCCTTCAGCTTCACATTTCATGGTGATACAGCCATACAGCATGGAAACAGTCCCTTCAGCCCAACTTTCCCATGCTAACCAACATGCCCCATCTACACAATGCCCACCTGCCTGTGTTTGGCCCTTATCCCTCTAAACCTGTTCTGGTCATGTACCTATCTAAATGCTTCTTAAACGTTGCAATAGTTCCTGCCTCAACTACTTCCACCAATAGCTCCTTACATACACCCACCACCCTTTGGTAAACATGTACCCCTCTGCTTCCTATTAAATCTTTCCCCCTCACCTTAAAATGTTTGTTCATAGAAACTTAGAAAATAGGTGCAGGAGGAGGCCATTTGGCCCTTCGAGCCAGCACCGCCATTCATTGTGATCATGGCTGATCATCCACAATCAGTACCTGCCTTCTCCCCATATCCCTTGATTCCACTAGTCCCCAGAGCTCTATCTAACTCTCTCTTCAACCCATCCAGTGATTTGGCCTCCACTGCCTTCTGTGGCAGTGAGAAATGTTTTTTCTCAGCTCAGTTTTAAATGGCCTCCCCTTTATTCTTAGACTGTGTCCTCTGGTTCTAGACTCCCCCAACATTGGCTCGTCCATCTTCTATTCTTATCTTCTGATCTCACAGTTTTAGTCCTTTCATCTCTGGCCTTTGTCCAACGTTTCACCAATCATGCCTCCTCTTTATCTCTACCCACTAATCACTTGGCAGAGAACAAAACACAATGTGCTTGAATAGTTCAGCAGGTCAGGAGTGGATAGGCTGATGGCTGGACAAAGGGAAAATACAAGAAGTGTGAGATAAGGAGAGAAGATGAAAGGCTTGAGAAAAGATATACGAGGATGTTGTCAGGACTAGAGGGTGTGAGCTACAGGCTGGGTCTCTATTCCAAGGAGCGCAGGAGGATGAGGGGTGATCTTATAGAGGTGTACAAAATCATGAGAGGAATAGATCGGATAGATGCACAGAGTCTCTTGCCCAGAGTAGGGAAATCGAGGACCAGAGGACATGGGTTCAAGGTGAAGGGGGAAAGATTTAATAAGAATCTGAGGGCCTTCTACGCCCGCACCTCCAGACTCAGGAACAGCTTCATCCCCAGGGCCATAACTGCTATGAACCAGTCCTGCTGAGCCGGATGGTCACATCGCACAGTGAACCGGCACAGATCTACTTGCACTTGATTCTGTTTTAAAACTGTTCTAATTTGTTTCATTGGGTTGTTTAAATGAATACTGACTAGGTAATTAATTTATTGCATCGTATGGGAGGCACATTCCCAATCTCGTTGTACCTGTACAAAATTCTTAAGGGGTTGGACAGGCTAGATGCAGGAAGATTGTTCCTGATGTTGAGGAAGTCCAGAACAAAGGGTCACAGTTTAAGGATAAGGGGGAAGTCTTTTAGGACCGAGATGAGAACGTTTCTTTTCACACAGAGAGTGGTGAATCTGTGGAATTCTCTGCCACAGAAGGTAGTTGAGGCCAGTTCATTGGCTATATTTAAGA
Source organism: Rhinoraja longicauda (assembly GCF_053455715.1). NCBI lineage: Eukaryota > Metazoa > Chordata > Chondrichthyes > Rajiformes > Arhynchobatidae > Rhinoraja > Rhinoraja longicauda. The sequence goes on from NW_027603513.1 coordinate 7,274, forward strand.
GGGAGTTAGATGTGGCCCTTGTGGCTAAAGGGATCAGGGGGTATGGAGAGAAGGCAGGTACGGGATACTGAGTTGGATGATCAGCCATGATCATATTGAATGGCTACTCCTGCACCTATTTTCTGTGTTTCTAATGACAATAAAGATATATTGTATTGTAATGTTTCCACACAGAGGGTGGTGGGTGTATGAAACAAGCTGCCAGGGGAGGTAGTTGAGGCTGGGACTGTCCTATCGTGTAAGAAACAGTTGGACAGGTACATGGATAGGACAGGTTTGGAGGGATATGGACCAAGCGCAGGCAAGTGGGACTAGTGTAGCTGGGACATTGTTGGCCGGTGTGGACGAGTTGGGCCAAAGGGCCTGTTTCCACACTGTATCACTCTATGACTTCGAGTGAATTGTGAATCTGGAGGAATGAATATAGGTGGTAGGGGAGGGGGAGGGGAGAATTGTGTGTGTGTCCATGTGGGGCATAGGGAAGGCAGGCGGGTGGGGGGGGGGGGGGGAGAGAAGAAGAGGGGTAGAAGGGAGAGGTGTATAGGTTAGTTGCTGAGCTCTGCCCCACTCTCACCGATTAGCCAAAACATTATGACCACTGGTGAAGTGAATAACATTGGTTATTTTGTTAGAATGGCAACTGTCAAGGGGTGGGATATATTCGGCAGCAAGTGAACAGTCAGTTCTTGAAGTTGATGTGTTGGATGCAGGAGAAATGGGCAGGAGTAAAGACCTGAGCGACTTTGACAAGGGCCAAATTGTTATGGCCAGACGACTGGGTCAGAGCATCTCTGAAACGGCAAAGCTTGTGGGGTGCTCCCGGTCAGCAATGGTGAGTACCGACCGACAGTGGTCCGAGGAGGGACAAACCACAAACCGGCGACAGACAGGGTGTTGGGTGCCCAAGGCTCATCGATGCGCGAGGGCAACGAAGGCTATCCCATCTGGTCCAAACCGACAGAAGGTCGACTGTGGCACAAGTCACAGAAAATGTTAATGGTGGTGACGGGAGGAATGTGTCACAATACACAGTGCATCGCACCCTGCTGCGTATGGGGCTGCACACGGAGGACCAACAGCATATTAGGCAGGTGGTCATAATGCTTTGGCTGATGTCTCCACTGTCTTCCCAGTGAGGGAGCAATGCTTCCCATCCTCAGCTGTGGAGCCCCACTCTTCACCCGCTGGTCGGTGGTGAAAGTCATCCATTGTCCACACAAAAAGCAATGGGAACTTGGAACCAATGTAATTGATGGGTGGTGCAGTGGCAGAGTTACTGCCTTATAGCACCAGAGACCCATGGTCGATCCTGACACGGGTGCTGTCTGTACGGAGTTTGTACATTCTCCCTGTGATGGTGTGGGCTTTCTCCGGGTGCTACGATGTGCGGGTTTGATTGGCTTCAGCAATTTGTCTCTGGTAGGTCGGATGGAGTTCACATTGGTCTGCATAGACTGAGTGGACAACAGCTCCTGTTTCTCACTGTATCTCTAAACTAAACTAAACTAAACTAAACTGATGGTCAGAATCTTAATTGCCTTTGGTAATTAAGTTCAACTTAAGCAGTGGTTAAACAGTTAAATGCACTCTACATCGAAACATAGAAAATAGGTGCAGGAGTAGGCCATTCGGCCCTTTGAGCCTGCACCGCATTCATTATGATCATGGCTGATCATCCACAATCAGTACCCCGTTCCTGCCTTCTCCCCATATCCCTTGATTCCGTTAGCCTGAAGAGCCATATCCGACTCTCTCTTGAAAACATCCAATGAAATGGTAGAGAATTCCACAGATTCACAAATCTCTGGTGAAGTTTTTCCTCATCTCAGTTCAAATTGGCCTACCCCTTATTCTTAAACTGTGACCCTGGTTCTGGACTCCCCCAACATGACCATTTTCCCTGCATCTAGCCTGTCCAATCCCTTAATTTTTTTATTAAGTTGGGCCCAAACCTCTCCTGCATTGGAGCATCCTCTCCTCCCCCCTTCCCCCCTCCCCCCCCACCCCTTCCCACCTCCCCACGCCCTCTCTCTCCTCCCCCTTCCCCTTGTGAGAGACAGGATGATTAAACCACCAGGGACAGGATGATTAAACTACCACCACGCTCGTTAAGGCACTGATAACATGGTACAGGGACAGAGAGAGTTAGGCTACACAAACAGCCGTAAATTTAAGAAAATGTCTAAGCGGCAGGAAAGGGTTAAAATAGGTCATGTGGATAACTACTGCGCTTGCTCAATGAGGTAAATGAATATTACATATATGCCCCGATCGGGAAACTGCTAATTACCATGCACATGCGATGTATGATCTGGGGGGGGGGGTACCCGTGGGCGGTACAGAAGATTGTGCACCTCAGCGCTCTGATTGGAAGGAGCCCGAAGGGGAGGGGGATTCAACGAAGTTGTATTGTATAAAGAGAAGGCACTGTCTTTGTCTCGGGGTGTCTCGGGGTGTCTCGGTGTGTCGGGGTGTCTCGGGGTGTGTCGGTGTCTCGTTGTGTCTCGGTGTGTGTCGGTGTGTCTCGGTGTGTCGGGGTGTCTCGGGGTGTGTCGGTGTCTCGGTGTGTGTCGGTGTGTCTCGGTGTGTCTCGGTGTGTGCCGGTGTGTGTCGGTGTGTCTCGGTGTGTCTCGGTGTGTGTCGGTGTGTGTCGGTGTGTGTCGGTGTGTCTCGGTGTGTCTCGGTGTGTCTCGGTGTGTCGGGGTGTGTCGGTGTGTGTCGGTGTGTCTCGGTGTGTCTCGGTGTGTCTCGGTGTGTCTCGGTGTGTCGGTGTGTCTCGGTGTGTCCAGGGGTGTCTCGGTGTGTCGGGGTGTCTCGGTGTGTCTCGGTGTGTGTCGGTGTGTCTCGGTGTGTGTCGGTGTGTCTCGGTGTGTGTCGGTGTGTCTCGGTGTGTCTCGGTGTGTCTCGGTGTGTCTCGGTGTGTCGGTGTGTCTCGGTGTGTCTCGGGGTGTCTCGGTGTGTCTCGGTGTGTCTCGGTGTGTGTCGGTGTGTCTCGGTGTGTCTCGGTGTGTCTCGGTGTGTCGGGGTGTGTCGGTGTGTGTCGGGTGTGTGTCGGTGTGTCGGGGTGTGTCGGTGTGTCTCGGTGTGTCTCGGTGTGTCTCGGTGTGTCTCGGTGTGTCTCGGTGTGTCTCGGTGTGTGTCGGTGTGTCGGTGTGTCTCGGTGTGTCTCGGTGTGTCGGTGTGTGTCGGTGTGTCGGTGTGTCTCGGTGTGTCTCGGTGTGTGTCGGTGTGTCTCGGTGTGTGTCGGTGTGTCTCGGTGTGTCTCGGTGTGTGTCGGTGTGTGTCGGGGTGTCTCGGGGTGTCTCGGGGTGTCTCGGTGTGTCTCGGTGTGTCGGTGTGTCTCGGTGTGTCTCGGTGTGTCGGTGTGTCTCGGTGTGTCTCGGTGTGTCGGTGTGTCTCGGTGTGTGTCGGTGTGTCTCGGTGTGTGACGGTGTGTCTCGGTGTGTCTAGGTGTGTCTCGGTGTGTCGGTGTGTCTCGGTGTGTCTCGGTGTGTCTCGGTGTGTGTCAGTGTCTCGGTGTGTCTCGGTGTGTCTCGGTGTGTCTCGGTGTGTGTCGGTGTGTCTCGGTGTGTCTCGGTGTGTCGGTGTGTCTCGGTGTGTCGGTGTGTGTCGGTGTGTGTCGGTGTGTCGGTGTGTCGGTGTGTCTCGGTGTGTCTCGGTGTGTCGGTGTGTCTCGGTGTGTGTCGGTGTGTCTCGGTGTCTCGGTGTGTCTCGGTGTGTCTCGGTGTGTCTCAGTGTGTCTCGGTGTGTCTCGGTGTGTGTCGGTGTGTCGGGGTGTGTCTCGGTGTGTGTCGGTGTGTCTCGGTGTGTCTCGGTGTGTCGGTGTGTCTCGGTGTGTCGGTGTGTCTCGGTGTGTGTCGGTGTGTGTCGGTGTGTGTCGGTGTGTGTCGGTGTGTCTCGGTGTGTCTCGGTGTGTCTCGGTGTGTGTCGGTGTGTCTCGGTGTGTGTCGGTGTGTCTCGGTGTGTGTCGGTGTGTCTCGGTGTGTCTCGGTGTGTCTCGGTGTGTCTCGGTGTGTCGGTGTGTCTCGGTGTGTCTCGGTGTGTCTCGGTGTGTCTCGGTGTGTGTCAGTGTCTCGGTGTGTCTCGGTGTGTCTCGGGGTGTCTCGGTGTGTCTCGGTGTGTCTCGGTGTGTGTCGGTGTGTCTCGGTGTGTCTCGGTGTGTCTCGGTGTGTCGGGGTGTGTCGGTGTGTGTCGGTGTGTGTCGGTGTGTCGGGGTGTGTCGGTGTGTGTCGGTGTGTCTCGGTGTGTCGGTGTGTCTCGGTGTGTCTCGGTGTGTCTCGGTGTGTCGGTGTGTCTCGGTGTGTGTCGGTGTGTCTCGGTGTGTGACGGTGTGTCTCGGTGTGTCTCGGTGTGTCTCGGTGTGTCGGTGTGTCTCGGTGTGTCTCGGTGTGTCTCGGTGTGTGTCAGTGTCTCGGTGTGTCTCGGTGTGTCTCGGGGTGTCTCGGTGTGTCTCGGTGTGTCTCGGTGTGTGTCGGTGTGTCTCGGTGTGTCTCGGTGTGTCGGTGTGTCTCGGTGTGTCGGTGTGTGTCGGTGTGTGTCGGTGTGTCGGTGTGTCGGTGTGTCTCGGTGTGTCTCGGTGTGTCGGTGTGTCTCGGTGTGTGTCGGTGTGTCTCGGTGTGTGTCGGTGTGTCTCGGTGTCTCGGTGTGTCTCGGTGTGTCTCGGTGTGTCTCAGTGTGTCTCGGTGTGTCTCGGTGTGTGTCGGTGTGTCGGGGTGTGTCTCGGTGTGTGTCGGTGTGTCTCGGTGTGTCTCGGTGTGTCGGTGTGTCTCGGTGTGTCGGTGTGTCTCGGTGTGTGTCGGTGTGTGTCGGTGTGTGTCGGTGTGTGTCGGTGTGTCTCGGTGTGTCTCGGTGTGTCTCGGTGTGTGTCGGTGTGTCTCGGTGTGTGTCGGTGTGTCTCGGTGTGTGTCGGTGTGTCTCGGTGTGTCTCGGTGTGTCTCGGTGTGTCTCGGTGTGTCGGTGTGTCTCGGTGTGTCTCGGTGTGTCTCGGTGTGTCTCGGTGTGTGTCAGTGTCTCGGTGTGTCTCGGTGTGTCTCGGGGTGTCTCGGTGTGTCTCGGTGTGTCTCGGTGTGTGTCGGTGTGTCTCGGTGTGTCTCGGTGTGTCTCGGTGTGTCGGGGTGTGTCGGTGTGTGTCGGTGTGTGTCGGTGTGTCGGGGTGTGTCGGTGTGTGTCGGTGTGTCTCGGTGTGTCTCGGTGTGTCTCGGTGTGTCTCGGTGTGTGTCGGTGTGTCGGTGTGTGTCGGTGTGTGTCGGTGTGTGTCGGTGTGTGTCGGTGTGTCGGTGTGTCTCGGTGTGTCTCGGTGTGTGTCGGTGTGTGTCGGTGTGTCTCGGTGTGTCTCGGTGTGTCTCGGTGTGTCGGTGTGTGTCAGGGTGTCTCGGGGTGTCTCGGGGTGTCTCGGTGTGTCTCGGTGTGTCGGTGTGTCTCGGTGTGTCTCGGTGTGTCGGGGTGTCTCGGGGTGTCTCGGGGTGTGTCGGTGTCTCGGTGTGTCTCGGTGTGTCGGTGTGTGTCGGTGTGTCTCGGTGTGTCTCGGTGTGTCTCGGTTTGTGTCGGTGTGTGTCGGTGTGTCTCGGTGTGTCTCGGTGTGTGTCGGTGTGTCTCGGTGTGTGTCGGTGTGTCGGGGTGTGGCGGTGTGTGTCGGTGTGTCTCGGTGTGTCTCGGTGTGTCGGGGTGTGTCGGTGTGTGTCGGTGTGTCGGTGTGTGTCGGTGTGTGTCGGTGTGTGTCGGTGTGTCTCGGTGTGTCTCGGTGTGTCTCGGTGTGTCGGGGTGTCTCGGTGTGTCTCGGTGTGTGTCGGTGTGTGTCGGTGTGTCTCGGTGTGTCTCGGTGTGTCGGTGTATCTCGGTGTGTCTCGGTGTGTGTCGGTGTGTCTCGGTGTGTCTCGGTGTGTGTCGGTGTGTCTCGGTGTGTCTCGGTGTGTCTCGGTGTGTGTCGGTGTGTCGGGGTGTGTCTCGGTGTGTGTCGGTGTGTCTCGGTGTGTCTCGGTGTGTCGGTGTGTCTCGGTGTCTCGGTGTGTCTCGGTGTGTGTCGGTGTGTCTCGGTGTGTCTCGGTGTGTCTCGGTGTGTCGGTGTGTCTCGGTGTGTGTCGGTGTCTCGGTGTGTCTCGGTGTGTCCAGGGGTGTCTCGGTGTGTCGGGGTGTCTCGGGGTGTCTCGGTGTGTCTCGGTGTGTGTCGGTGTGTCTCGGTGTGTCTCGGTGTGTCTCGGTGTGTCTCGGTGTGTCGGGGTGTGTCGGTGTGTGTCGGTGTGTCTCGGTGTGTCTCGGTGTGTCTCGGTGTGTCTCGGTGTGTGTCGGTGTGTCTCGGTGTGTCGGTGTGTGTCGGTGTGTCGGTGTGTGTCGGTGTGTGTCGGTGTGTGTCGGTGTGTGTCGGTGTGTCTCGGTGTGTGACGGTGTGTCTCGGTGTGTCGGTGTGTCTCGGTGTGTCTCGGTGTGTGTCGGTGTGTGTCGGTGTGTGTCGGTGTGTGTCGGTGTGTGTCTCGGTGTGTCTCGGTGTGTGTCGGTGTGTGTCGGTGTGTGTCTCGGTGTGTGTCGGTGTGTGTCGGTGTGTGTCGGTATGTCTCGGTGTGTGACGGTGTGTCTC
>NW_027603514.1:0-13828 GCF_053455715.1 Rhinoraja longicauda
TTGAAAACCTCCTGTGAATTGGCCTCCACTGACTTCTGTGGCAGAGAATTCCACAGATTCACAATTCATCTCAACTGGGGAGGTCGACGACAGATTAGTTTTTCCTCATCTCAGTAATAATTGAGCTACCCCTTATTCGTAAACTGTGATCCCTTTTCTGGACTCCCATAACATCGGGAACATTTTTCCTGTATCTAGCCTGTCCAATCCCTTAAGATATGTATATGTGTAAGAAGGAACTGTAGATGCTGGTTTCAACAGATAGACACAAAAAGCTGGAGTAACTCAGCGGGACAGGCAGCATCTCTTGGGAGAAGGAATAGGTGGAGACCCTTCTTCAGAATTCTGTATGTTTCGACAAGATCCTCTCTCATCCTAAATTCCAGTGAAGTTAAGAGAGCTCTCACGCACACTCAGTCTGTATTTCTGTGCCTATTTATTAATTAATTCAAGAGAGCATTTCTCCCTTCCTGTTGTGTATATCTGGTACACATAGAAACTGAAAGAAACACTTCAATGATCCGAGACATATTAAAACGACCAACGTATATGATAGGCAGTTATATCATTTTGTTGTTTAAACTGCAGGTGTGAGAACATTCGACACCTATTGGCGTTTAATTCCTCGGATTTCTAGGCTAGAGTTTAGTTTAAGGAGAGTGAAGCACCTGTTGGACACTTGCGAGGGAGATGAACAATGTGCCTCCGTTGTTGGTGACACCACCACCCAATACAGTATCGCCACTGTTGTGCAGTCAGTGATGTGTCTGCAATGTGGCTACAACTGGGGAGGCCGATGACAGAGCACATTAGTGATTACAGAACCGCTGATTCCAGTCATGTGAACAACAGGGAAACAGGCCCTTCAGCCCAGCGGTCCATGCGGACCGAGATACCTATCTACGGTAATCTCATTCACCTGTATTTGTCCCATATCTGTCCATTCCTATCCGAAACAAACGCCTGTCCAAATGCTGTTTATTTTCTGTGATGGTATCTGTCCCCACCGCCTCAAATGAAAAGATTGCACCATCTTTGAAGTCAGAATTCCCTTAAATCTCTCCCCTTTCGATTAAACGTAACTTCTCTGGGTTCAGATTCTCCCAGCCTGGGAAATAACTGCGACCATCTACTCAACCCTGCTGTAGTTGACATAATTTTACAAGCCTCAGTAAGGTCGTCCATGTACATTCTTGCTCCAATAAGATCAATCCCACCTGATCAAATCTGTCCTCAAACTAACGCTGTCCATTCCAGATAACATCCTGGTGAATCTGTTCACCACCGCCTCTGGCAATAGGACATCATTGGTATAATATGGTGACCAGAACTACACAAAAGGGCTTCGCAGATATTTGAAGTATGACTGAGGAGAGCGCTGCACTTGGAGGAGCAGTTAAGTCTTGATTATTCTTTATTTGGATGTTCAGCTGTAGTGCAAGTGTATTCACAATCAGACGCACATGGGAAGTGAAACCATCAGTGAGTTCAGAAGTGTCAGTACCGTTGACCTGGAAACGAGGCAGAAATGTGAATTAACTGTAGAACAAAGGGATATAGGACGACAGGTACATAGTGTGTTGAAATAGGTACATAGTGTCACAGGTTGATAGTGTGGTCAAAAAGTATTTTGTTACATTGGCCGTCTTTTGTCAGAGCATTGTGTATAGAGGTTATGTTGCGGTTGTGTAAGACGTTGGTGAGGCTGCATTTGGAGTATTGTGTTCAGTTTTGGGCACCATGATACAGGAAAGATGGTGTCAATCTGGAAAGGTGATGGAGGAGATTTACGAGGATGTTGCCAAAACCCGTGGTGGGTGTGTGGAACGAACTTTCAGAGGAGGTAGTTCAGCCCTGTACTCATATAGTCATAGATAGATATGGTGTGGAATCAGGCCCTTCGGCCCAACTTGCCCACGTCAGCCAACAGGCCCCATCTACGCTAGTTCCACCTGTCTGCATTGGTCCATATCCCACCAAATCTGTCCTATTCATGTACCCAACCTGTCTAACTATTTCATAAACGTTGGGATAGTCCCCGCCTCAAATTCCTCATCTGGCAGTTTGTTCCATACATCCACCACCCATTGTGTGAAAACGTTACCCCTCAGATTCCTATTCAATCATTTCCCCTTCACCTTAAACGTATGTCCTCTGGACCTCGATTCTCCTACTAAGGGCAGGAGAACCTGAGCATCGCCCGATCTATTCCTTTCATGATCTAAAACACGTCTCTGAGATCACCCCTCATCCTCCTGCGTTCCATGGAGACCAATCGCACACAATTGATTCTGTCTACAAACTAATGCTGTCCATTCCAGATAACATCCTGGTGAATCTGTTCCGCACTGTCTCTGGCAACACTCCCTCTCTTTCACACTCCTCTCTCTCCGTAGGTTAATTCCCGGAATGGCGGGATTGTCGTATATTGAAAGGCTGGAGCAATTAGGCTTATATGCACTGGAATTTAGAAGGATGAGGGGGGATCTTATTGAAACATATAAGATAATTATGGGATTGGACACATTAGAGGCAGGAAACATATTCCCAATGTTGGGGGAGTCCAGAACAAGGGGCCACAGTTTAAGAATAAGGGGTAGGCCATTTAGAACGGAGATGAGGAAGAACTTTTTCAGTCAGAGAGTGGTGAAGGTGTGGAATTCTCTGCCTCAGAAGGCAGTGAAGGCCAGTTCGTTGGATGCTTTCAAGAGAGAGCTGGATAGAGCTCTTAAGGATGGCGGAGTGAGGGGGTATGGGGAGAAAGCAGGAACGGGGTACTGATTGAGAGTGATCAGCCATGATCGCATTGAATGGCGGTGCTGGCTCGAAGGGCTGAATGGCCTACTCCTGCACCTATTGTCTATTGTCTATTGTCTATTGCCCACTCCCCCCTCTCCCCACAGTCCTCCCCTCTCAATTCCCACATTCCTCATTTCTCTCCACAATCCCCATCCTCCCTCAACACTCCTCCCTCTCTCTCTCACCACACACCTTCCTCTCTCTCACACCCATCTCCTCTCCCTCTCCCCCACTCTCCCCACTCCCCCCTCCATCCCCACATTCATCCCACTCCCCACACAATCCTTCCACCCTCTCTCTCATACTCCTCCCTCCCCATCCCCTAAAACCCCCTCTCTCCCCACAGTACTCCCCGTCATTCTCCCCACAATCCCCCTCTCTCTCCTCACACTCCTCTCTCGCTCCCCACATTCATCCTGCCTACTCTATCTCCCCACTCCCTCTCTCTCCCCACACTATTCAATTCCTCTCCCCAAACCCCCTCCCTTCCCACCCTCCATCCCCTCCCTCCACTCCTCCCATTTCTCTCCCCACACACCTCCCTCTCTCTCCACGTTCCTCCCCTCTTCCTCCCCACACTCTTCGCTCTCTTTCTCTCTGGATAAGCAGTGACATTATCAGTGTGGTCAGTGATGGGTCTGGATCAGCAGTGACATTATCAGTGTGGTCAGTGATGGGTCTGGATAAGCAGTGACATGATCTCATTAAATCTGCCCCCGATGTTTTACATTTGATATGATGTGAAATAAAGAATTCTTTCTTTTTTGTCTCTTCTGTTTTTATTGTTTTTTCACTGAGAAATATACAAAACACCATCAACATGAATAAAATAAAATAAGAAAAACAACAAAATTAAATAAATAAATGAATTGATAACTAAATAAATAAAGGAGATAAATAGATAAATAAATACATTTGAACAAGACAGTGTGGTACACTTACCAAATAAAATATAAAAAAGTAACAATGATTGGTTATCTAGAGATATTTCAATATTCGCACAAACATACCATCTAGTTCTATACAACACAGTCTTCCAATATCTAGCTCGGCATTTATCCAGTTGGTGTCATGGCTGAAATAAACGATCCAATTTGAAAAGTCCGGGAGCAGAGCAAGGACGCCCGTTGGCTGAGCAGTAAAGTAAGTGCTAATCACAGTTGAACAGGCAGTTTAAAAAGAGCGCCAAAAGGAAGTAGTAGTCAAGGTGAGGAGGTGAGGAGGTGAGGAGGTGAGGAGGTGAGGTGAGGAGGTGAGGTGAGGAGGATACCATTGTTTTAAGCCAGAGCTGGTTATAGGCACAAGGTGATGGCGGAAAAGTTGGTGCGGTGTGTTTCCTGCAGGATGTGGGAAGACAGGGACGTCGCGGGAGCTTCTGGGAGCTACACCTGCAAGAACTGTGTCCAGGTGCAGCTCCTGAAGGGACGTGTGGTGGAGTTGGAGAGGCAGTTGGATGACCTCAGGGCCATCCGGGAATGCGAGAGTTTCCTCGACAGGACCTATTGTGAGGCTGTCACGCCAAGGGTCCAGGTCGAGCGAAGGTGGGAGACTGTTTCCGGGGGGAGTGGACGTGGACTACAGGAGACCCCAGTGGCTGTGCCTATTGCAAATAGGTATACCCTCTTGGGAACTGTCGGGGCAGAAGACGTTTCCAGTCCGAGTGGCGGACCTGTTGGCAAGGATACTCGACAGGGGAGACCGAAGTCTGGAAGAGCCGTAGTGGTCGGTGACTCCATAGTCCGAGGGACGGACAGAAGATTCTGTGGCAGCAGGAGGGACTTGAGGATGGTCTGTTGCCTCCCTGGTGCCAGGGTTCAACACATCACAGACCGGCTTCAGAAAATCCTAGCGAGGGAAGGCGATCAACCTGAAGTCGTTGTGCACGTGGGCACGAATGACGTCGGGCGGAAGAGGAAGGAGGTGCTACAGCGGGAGTTTAGAGAGTTGGGAAAAACGCTGAGAAGTAGGACGTCGAAGGTAGTTATCTCTGGACTGCTACCGGTACCTCGTGCTGGTGAGGCCAGGAACAGAGAGATAGAGGGGATGAATTTATGGCTGAGGGACTGGTGCAGAGAGCAGGGATTTAGATTTCTGGACCACTGGGATCTCTTCTGGGCTAGGGGTGACTTGTACAAAAGGGACGGGTTGCATCTTAACAGCAGGGGGACAAACATTCTGGCAGGCAGGTTTGCTAGTGTGACACCTGTGGCTTTAAACTAAGTAGTGGGGGGGAGGGGTTAACAAATTGTGAATATGAAGATGAGGTAAAAGGGAATACAGGAGATATTGCAAAAGACTCTCGGAAGAATGGGAACAGAAGTTCTAGAGCGGAAAAGAAATTAAGGGCAGGGCCAATTGTGAACGATGTGAGAGGGGAGGTAAATACAGAAGTTAAAGTGTTGTACTTAAATGCGCGTAGTATAAAAAATAAAGTGGATGAGCTTGAGGCTCAGTTAGTCATGGGCAAGTATGATGTTGTAGGGATCACTGAGACATGGCTACAAGAGGACCAGGGCTGGGAACTGAATATTCAGGGGTACACAACGTATAGAAAAGACAGACAGGTGGGCAGAGGGGGTGGGGTTGCTCTGATGGTAAGGAATGATATTCATTCCCTTGCAAGGGGTGACATAGAATCAGGAGATGTTGAATCAGTATGGATAGAAATGAGAAATTGTAAGGGTAAAAAGACCCTAATGGGAGTTATCTATAGGCCCCCAAACAGTAGCCTCGACTTAGGGTGCAAGTTAAATCAGGAGATAAAATTGGCGTGTCAAAAATGTAATGCTACGGTGGTTATGGGAGATTTCAACATGCAGGTAGACTGGGAAAATCAGGTTGGAAATGGACCCCAGGAAAGAGAGTTTGTAGAGTGCCTTCGAGATGGATTCTTAGAACAGCTTGTACTGGAGCCTACCAGGGAGAAGGCAATTCTGGATTTAGTGTTGTGTAATGATCCTGATCTGATAAGGGGACTAGAGGTAAAAGAGCCATTAGGAGGCAGTGATCACAACATGATAAGTTTTACTCTGCAAATGGAAAGGCAGAAGGGAAAATCGGAAGTGTCGGTATTACAGTATAGCAAAGGGGATTACAGAGGCATGAGGCGGGAGCTGGCCAAAATTGATTGGAAGGAGGCCCTAGCAGGGAAGACGGTAGAACAGCAATGGCAGGTATTCCTGGGAATAATGCAGAGGTTGCAGGATCAATTTATTCCAAAGAGGTGGAAAAACTCTAAGGGGAGTAAGAGACACCTGTGGCTGACAAGGGAAGTCAGGGACAGCATAAAAATTAAGGAGAGGAAGTATAACATAGCAAAGAAGAGTGGGAAGACAGAGGATTGGGACTCTTTTAAAGAGCAACAAAAGTTAACTAAAAAGGCAATACGAGGAGAAAAGATGAGGTACGAGGGTAAACTAGCCAATAATATAAAGGAGGATAGCAAAAGTTTTTTTAGGTACGTGAAGAGGAAAAAAATAGTCAAGGCAAATGTGGGTCCCTTGAAGACAGAAGCAGGGGAATTTATTATGGGGAACAAAGAAATGGCAGACGAGTTAAACCGTTACTTTGGATCTGTCTTCACTGAGGAAGATACACACAATCTCCCAAATGTTCTAGGGGCTGGAGAACCTAGGGTGATGGAGGAACTGAAGGAAATCCACATTAGGCAGGAAATGGTTTTGGGTAGACTGATGGGACGGAAGGCTGATAAATCCCCAGGGCCTGATGGTCTGCATCCCAGAGTACTTAAGGAGGTGGCTCTAGAAATAGTGGAAGCATTGGAGATCATTTTTCAATGTTCTATAGATTCAGGATCAGTTCCTGTGGATTGGAGAATAGCAAATGTTATCCCACTTTTTAAGAAAGGAGGGAGAGAGAAAACGGGTAATTATAGACCAGTTAGTCTGACATCAGTGGTGGGGAAAATGCTGGAGTCAATTATAAAAGACGAAATTGCTGAGCATTTGGATAGCAGTAACGGGATCGTTCCGAGTCAGCATGGATTTACGAAGGGGAAATCATGCTTGACAAATCTACTGGAATTTTTTGAGGATGTAACTAGGAAAATTGACAAGGGAGAGTCAGTGGATGTGGTGTACCTCGACTTTCAGAAAGCCTTCGACAAGGTCCCACATAGGAGATTAGTGGGCAAAATTAGGGCACATGGTATTGGGGGTAGGGTACTGACATGGATAGAAAATTGGTTAACAGACAGAAAGCAAAGAGTGGGGATAAATGGGTCCCTTTCGGAATGGCAGGCAGTGACCAGTGGGGTACCGCAAGGTTCGGTGCTGGGACCCCAGCTATTTACGATATATATTAATGACTTAGACGAAGGGATTAAAAGTACCATTAGCAAATTTGCAGATGATACTAAGTTGGGGGGTAGTGTGAATTGTGAGGAAGATGCAATAAGGCTGCAGGGTGACCTGGACAGGTTGTGTGAGTGGGCGGATACATGGCAGATGCAGTTTAATGTAGATAAGTGTGAGGTTATTCACTTTGGAAGTAAGAATAGAAAGGCAGATTATTATCTGAATGGTGTCAAGTTAGGAGGAGGGGGAGTTCAACGAGATCTGGGTGTCCTAGTGCATCAGTCAATGAAAGGAAGCATGCAGGTTCAGCAGGCAGTGAAGAAAGCCAATGGAATGTTGGCCTTCGTAACAAGAGGAGTTGAGTATAGGAGCAAAGAGGTCCTTCTACAGTTGTACCGGGCCCTGGTGAGACCGCACCTGGAGTACTGTGTGCAGTTTTGGCCTCCAAATTTGAGGAAGGATATTCTTGCTATGGCGGGCGTGCAGCGTAGGTTCACTAGATTAATTCCCGGAATGGCGGGACTGTCGTATGTTGAAAGGCTGGAGCGATTGGGCTTGTATACACTGGAATTTAGAAGGATGAGGGGGGATCTTATTGAAACATATAAGATAATTAGGGGATTGGACACATTAGAGGCAGATAACATGTTCCCAATGTTGGGGGAGTCCAGAACAAGGGGCCACAGTTTGAGAATAAGGGGTAGGCCATTTAGAACGGAGATGAGGAAGAACTTTTTCAGTCAGAGGGTGGTGAAGGTGTGGAATTCTCTGCCTCAGAAGGCAGTGGAGGCCAGTTCGTTGGATGCTTTCAAGAGAGAGCTGGATAGAGCTCTTAAGGATAGCGGAGTGAGGGGGTATGGGAAGAAGGCAGGAACGGGGTACTGATTGATAGTGATCAGCCATGATCGCATTGAATGGCGGTGCTGGCTCGAAGGGCTGAATGGCCTACTCCTGCACCTATTGTCTATTGTCTATTGTCTATTGTCTATTTTCCCGACATCTTCTCAAAGAATCCCTTCCTTTTAATTCAAATGTTCGATTCTAAAGGGGTTGAGGAAGGATATTCTTGCTATTGAGGGCGTGCAGCGTAGATTTACTAGGTTAATTCCCGGAATGGCGGGACTGTCATATGTTGAAAGGCTGGAGCGACGAGGCTTGTATAAACTATAATTTAGAAGGATGAGAGGGGATTTGATCGAAACATATAAGATTATTAAGGGGTCACAGTTTAAGAATAAAGGGTAGGCCATTTAGAGCGGAGATGAGGAAAAACGTTTTCAGAGAGTTGTAAATCTGTGGAATTCTCTGCCTCAGATGGCAGTGGAGCTCAATTCTCCCAATGCATTCAAGAGAGAGCCAGATAGAGCTCTTAAGGATAGCGAAGTCAGGGGGTATGAGGAGAAGGCAGGAACGGGGTACTGATTGACAGTACTTCGGATGTACAGTACAGTACATGTACAGTACAGTACTCCGATGTACTTCCCCCTCTATCTCACCTCTCTCTCACTTCCCCCTCTCTCTCCTCTCTTTCACTCTTCATCCTCTTTCTCTCACCACCCTCTCTCCCTTCCTTCAGTCTCTCCCCGTCTCTCTTTCTCCTCTCTCCCCCCTCTCCACTTCATTTTCATGAATTTACAATTATAAACTAAACTAATATTTGATTCCATGACCCCCCCCTCGACTTGAGAACAAAATTTACAATATATTAAGCTAATAATTATTACCCCCTCTCTCTCCCTCTCCTTCCCTCCCCGCCCTCTCTCTCCCCTTCTCTCTCTCTCCCTCTTTCTCTCCCCCGTGCACTATATAAGAATACATTTCAAAGTCACAGCGTCATGGAGTCATGTAGCACGGAAATATCCGGCCCAACTCGCCCACTCCAGTGCAACTTGCCCCGTCTATCCCAGTCCCACTACCCGCGTTTGCCCCATATCTTTCTCAACCCGTCCCATCCACGTACATGTCTAAATGTTTCTTAAACTTTGCACCAGTACATGCGTCTAACTGCCCGTTCTATGCACCCACCACCCTGTGTGTACGAGGACATTCTGTTTTTTTTGTGCGAGACTTGTATCCTATGTTTGACTTTCCTCAGATAGGCACAGACACAAAGTAAACCAGCTCGGAGTTCAGAGGCGGTTCCATCTAACAGGTCGGTTCATTAAAGGCCTTATCGACGAACAAAGTGAAACACTCTGAGGAGACCCACCTCTCTCTCTCCTCTCCTGTCCTCTCTCCCCCTCTCCTCCTTCTCTCCCCCTCCCCCTCTCCCCCTACCCCCTCTCTCTCTCACAAACCCCTGTCTCTCTCCCCCTCTCTAATTCTACTATCAGTTACGACCTTATGACAACAGGGGGAGGATTGGGGAGTGGAGGATGTGTGTGGGGGAGAGAGGGGGAGTAGTGTGGGAATGAGTGCAATGGGGAGAGAGAGTGCGGTGGAGCACGGGGAGAGGTAGGGGGAGTGTGGGGGAATGTAAGGGGTAGGAGTGTGGGCAGAGAGGGGGATGTGCGTGGGGAGAGAGATGGGGAGGAGTGTGGGGGAAAGAATGGGAGGAGTGGTGAGTGTGTGTGGAGAATGCAGGAGTGTGGGGATGGAGAGTGGGAGGAGAGTGGGGAGAGAGGGGGTGCGGAGAGAGAGGGGGATGTGTATGGGGAGAGAGATTCGAGGAGTGTGGCAAGACAGAGGGGAGTGTGGGGAGAGAGTGGGGAGGAGTGTGGAGAGGGGAGGAAGTGGGAAAGCAGAATCGGAAAAGTGGGGAGAGGACAGAGAATGGGAGGAGGGAGAGAGGGAGAGAGAGAGAGAGAGAGAGTGAGGAGTGTTTAGAGAGACGCATAATGCGTTATTCCTTCAATCTTATCCAGCAGAAAGTTATCGACTCATTATCACCGCTGCCTATTAAAGTGAAAATAACAAATAAATACGTGTGCACCCGCCAACGTGGATAGAACAACAAGATGCCGTGAGAGCTCATTACAGATGAGATTAATTACTGAGAATGTTACTGCTTATACAGACCCATCACTGACCACACTGATAATGTTACTGCTTATCCAGACCCATCACTGACCACACTGATAATGTCACTACTTTTCCAGACCCATCACTGACCACACTGATGATGTCACTGCTTATCCAGACCTACCGCTGACCACACTGATAATGTCACTGCTTATCCAGACCCATCACTGACCACACTGATAATGTCACTGCTTATCCAGACCCATCACTGACCACACTGAAAATGTCACTGCTTATCCAGACCCATCACTGACCACACTGATAATATCACTGCTTATCCGGACCTTTGACAAAGTCTCCCATGGTAGACCGATCCAGGAGGTGAAGGCACACGGGATTAACGGTGACTTGGTCGCATGAATTCAGAACTGTCTGAATGATAGAAGGCAGAGTGTTGTGGTGGAAGGGCAATATTCAGGCTGGAGGTCTGTGACCAGTAGTAATACACAGGGATCTGTGCTGGGACCTCTACTGTTTGTGATACACATAAATGACTTGGGCGTGAATATACACGGGTTGTTTTGTAAGTTTGCGGATGACACCAAGATTTCTGGGGTTGTGGAATGTGAGGGAGGCTGTCTCAGTATTTAGTGGCGTATAGATCAAGTAGAGAGATGGGAGGGGTGGGGGAAATCACAGATGCAAATTATTCTGAGCAAATGAGAGATGTTGCAATTTGGGAAGTCAAATGTGAGTTCAAACTATATAATTAATGGCATGACCCTTAACATCAGTGATGTATAAAAGTATCTTGCGATCCAGGTAAACAGCTCCCTGAATGTGATAACGGCAGTGGACAGTTGTAAAGAGGCATATGGTACAGTTTCGTTCATTGGTCAAGGAGTGGTGGTCTATCTCAGGGATTGGTGCTGCGCTCATTGTTGTTTGTCATCTGTGTCAATGAGTTGCCTGAGAATGTAACGGACTAATGTATAAGTTTGCAGTTGACACTGAATTAGGTGGTATCACAGGCATTGAAAAATGATTGGCAAGGATTAGAGCAGGAACTTTTTCAAATTGGAAAGTGGGCTGAGAAATGGCAAATGGTGCTTCTTGCAGATGTGTGAGATTTTAAATTAGGGAAGACCAGCCAGGGCATGATCTTCACCGTTAATGTTAGTTAGCTGGGTAGTGTTGTAGAGCAGAGGGAACTCAGAATAAAAGTACATTGTTGCAAGAAAAGGGACGTAACAGGGGGATAGGGCGGTGGAAACGGTTTTTTTCCCACTGTCTTCATCAGCCAGTGAATAAAATTTAAAAGTTGGAAAGTTATGTTCAGTTGAGCAAGACTTTGTTGAGGACGCACTTGGATACGTCACCATGTTTAGGAAATATGCCACTAATTTGTAAAGAGTGCAGAAAATAATTTCAACACGTTGCCAGAAAACAAGGGTCGGAGCTACAGGGAAATGTTGGGCTCGCCAGGACTTTATTCCATGGAGCGCAGCAGGCAGTGCAGTAACCTCATAGAGGTGGACAGTGTCATAGGTAACGTCATAATGGGAACACTAAGACATTTGGACAGGTACATGAGGGGAATGGTTTAGAGGGAGATGATCCATATGCCGGCAAATGGGAATAGTTCAGATGAACTAAAATGCATCACCAATCCCCATGAAACATGGCAACCTTTGTCTGAAATTTGCGTCAGGGACAGCACTAACATACAAACTGCTTTTAAATAGCCCTTGGATATTTTATTACCACAGAACTCGAGCTTTGAAATCAGAGGAATTTAACATCAATAAATGTCCACTCTTCTCAAAGGTGCAGATTAAGCAGAAAACATTATAATTGCCTGTCACGTACATTGGTCATTTTTAATAACAGTCCCTGATCATTGAAGTGTTTATTTCAGTTTCTACGAGTGCCTGGTTTGCACTGCATGATGGGAGATATGCTCTCTTGAATTGCTTGATAAATAAGCACATAAATGAAGTCTGCGTGTGTGGCAGCTTTCTCTGTGCCGCTGTGTGGACAGCCCAGACGGATGAGTTGGTCATTTACTCTCAGACCGACCTTACTGTCTGGTCTGTGGGTTTGAATTAACATCTACCTGTCACCTGGTCTGAAGTGGTTCACCACAATATAAACTGCAGATTGAACAGAGCCACAGCTAATGTTCACCGGCTGGAACTAATATTCCCCACTGGGCGAAGTACACAGAACATTTAGCCATCTCCCCCTTTCTCAGATCTGAAGCTGCATTTTAATTTTCAGCATTATGTGTTATTCTTTCAAATGTATGCCGGAGAGAGTTAATTAGCATTTCTAACCTGTTAATTACTGTACATCGGAGCATCAGCGTTGCTGAAGATGGATCTTAAGGTTCCAGTGTGTAACTCATAGATCGCGGCAGCACGTTTAGAATTCTAAATAAGCCATGTAGAATGATTGCCATATTTGATCGAGGCATTGAATATGATTCAGGAAGGCGATATTCAGATTTAGAAAACTATTCTTCGGCCGGTTTTGCAGTTTTGTGTGCAGTTATGATCGCTCTTGTACAGGAAAGGCGTTTTGGAAAAGGTGCTCAAGACCCTTACAAGAACATCTCCTGGAGCATATGAACAAGCAGACGTTGGACTGATTTATTTGGAACACCGGAAATCTTGCAGTGACCTGATAGGTCGATATCAAATTATGTGAGGCACAGATAGGATAAACAGTCCCAAGACAGAAATATCAAATATTAGAGGCCACCTCTTTAAGGCAAAAGGGATTAATTTTAAGCGATGTGTGCAGGGAAAGCTGTTTACACAAAGGGCAGTAAGTGCCTGGAACGCAATGCCGCAGGTGGCCATTAGGTCATAAGGGATAGGAATACAATTAGGCCATTCGGCCAATCAAATCTCCGCCATTCAATCATGGCTGATCTCTCTCCATCCTAACCCCATTCTCCTGCCTTCTCCTCAAAACTTCTGAAACCTGGAGTAATCAAGAATCTATCTACCTACGCCTTAAAATATCCACTTACGTGGCCTACACAGCCTTCTGTGACAAAGAATTCCACAGATTTACCACCCTCTAACTTAATAAATTTCTCCTCATCTTGTTCATATCAGCAAGTCTTTTAATTCTGAGGGAATTACCTCTAGTCCTAGACTCTCCCACTAGTGGAACATGCTCTCCATATCCACTCGATCCAAGGCATTCACATATCTGTATGTTTCAATGAGGTCCACACTCATTCTTCTACACTCCAATGAGTGCAGGCCCCCTGTCGACAAACGCTCATCATAGGTTAACCTATTCATTCCAGGGATCATTCTTGTAAACCTCCTCTGGATCCTCTCCAGAGCCAGCACACCCTTCCTCCGATATGATGCCCAGAATTGCTCACAATGTTCCAAATGCGCCCTTCCCAGCGCCTCAACATTATAATCCCTGTTTTTGAATACAAGCCCTCTTGAAATAATATTAGCATAGATTTTACTTTCTTTACTACCTATTCAACTTGCAGATAATTTTTTGGGAATCCTGAACCAGCTCTCCCAAGTCCCTTTGCATTCCGATTAATGGATTATGTCCCCATTTAGAAAGTAGTCTACGCCATTATTCCTCCGAGAAAAATGCATTACTCTGCACTTTGCCACACTATATTCTATCTGCCATGTCTCTGCCAACTCCCCCAACATGTCCAACTCCTTCTGCAGTCCCTGCTTTCTCACACTACCTGCCCTTCCACCTAT
>NW_027603515.1:0-13785 GCF_053455715.1 Rhinoraja longicauda
AGTACTGGTTTTCAGTGCAATTCTGTATGAGATTAAAGAGGCATATTTTCCACATTCATTCCTCAATTACACCCCCATTTGCAGTCTTGTTATTGCACTTAATTATTTTTCGCTCGATTGTTCCGTCTGGCTGACTGTCACTTTTACATTCGATCGATTTGTTGCTATATGTTGCCAATCGTTACGTACAAAATATTGTACCTTGGAGACTGCATTGAAGGTAATAACAGCGGTGTTTATGTTCAGCGTTTTACAAAATATTCCAGTCTACTTTGTATTTGAACCGCGGGAAGTAATTAATGAGGTGCCATGGTCCTGTTATGTAAAATCAAGTTTCTACGCATCACCCACGTGGATCGCGTATTTATGGTTTGAAACACTCTTAACTCCATTTGCGCCATTTGCGTTGATCATTCTGCTCAATTCCTTGACCATAAAGCATATTATCATGGCCAACAGAGTCCGGAGCAAACTCAGAGGGAGTAATAGAGAGGCGTGTCAGACTGACCAAGAGACTGAGAACAGAAAGAAATCGATCATTTTACTCGTTGCAATATCTGGAAACTTTATTTTCTTATGGATGGTAAACCTCGTGTGCTTCATCTGTGTACAGTTTACAGATAATCAATTTTTGGCAGCAGATTACGACGACCCTTTCACCATTGCGGAACATAGTGGCTTTATGCTAAGGTATTTGAGTACTTGCACAAACACTTTCATTTATGCTGTTTCTCAGAGACACTTCAGAGAGGAAATGAAACATGTAATTTCACGTCCCTTTCTTGTCATTGCTAACATATTCAAACGTTGGAAATAGGTTTAACACAAAGGGAATTTCATGCAAAAATGTTGATAAGTGATAATTTGAGAGGCACCCATACATTACTGTAACAGGTAATAACTATCGTCGTGGTATCCCTTTCCACAATTTATTGGGATCTACCCCCCCCCCCCCTATTTTGTCCCCATGAAACAATAATAAACCAAAGTGATATTTTTGAAATATAGTGTAGGTCATTGAAGTATTATATTTGTTTCAATTTACTGATCCCATTTATGGCGAGAACTTAGTTTGAAGTTCATTGTCTGTCATCAGAACCAGAAAATCGTTCAAATCAGTATAATATGGTCTGTTATAAATCGGGCGGAATTAAACATAGAAGGATTTTTCTAAAACGATCCGTGGGGCCTGACGGACGCCAAGGTTGACTGAAAATATAAATGATGTTCCTTCCCACTGAGCTATTGTGAGCTTTTAAAAACGATTTCGTCCAGCCTTAAACACAGTTCCTCTTGTTTTTAACTTTCAATTGTGCATGTGCCTCTTACAAATTCATTTTATTGTGTCAGGTCTTCCCGGTTCTCCCATTTCTCGGCACAATACATTTTGCCTTCTTTACCCCATAAGTATTTGATTTCGCAAAATGCATCACTTCGCATATCTTGGCACGTGCCAAAGATCCGTCAAGGTTTCTATCTGTTCGATATTCAGCTGCAGCCTCAGCTAATTTTCCACGCGGTCCACAACATCCATATTGTTCCTGTCATTCTGAAACTTAGTAATGATATATTCAACATTCGCACCGAATGAGTAATTGATATGAAAAAGAAAACAAAGATCCAACAATCCAACGATGTTCGCATATTTTCTAATGAGATAATAAATCTTTCACCAACACTACGGGGCCGTTATCACCAAAATGGCAAAATTGTTTTTACCTTCCTGTGAATTAAATAGAGCACCGCTCTAAATTGTGGGATCAGTAATATCCATTTAGGCATTGTTTACTGCCTTCATCCATATTATTATCCATATTATTATCCATATTATCAAATCACATTTGTGAAGAGTTCTCTCGCACAATTACGTGCTGACTATTCCTGATGAAAAATTGTTTCAGATTTAACTTTTCTTGGACCATAAGACTTTCAAGCATTCGAATAAAATTAGGTTACTCGACCTGTTGACTGCCAGTCGATCGTGACGTGTCTATTTTTTCCTCTCAACCGCATTCTCCTTGTTTCTCTCGGTTATTTTCGACGTTCTTACTGATCAAAGCCATATGGATCGGTGTATAAAGCACCCTTTGTCCTGACCTCTACATCCATTTGTGGCAAGGACTTTCACATATGCACAGGGACTTCCAAGTGCACTCCATACCGTGATATGATCCATAATAGATTTTAAAAAACTTGTGTTCCCAAGCTACAACATCATTAAAGGTTTACACAGTTGCCGGAAAGGAAAGCGAAAATGACTGTGTAGGAATAAAAGAAAAAAGTAGAAGCAACAACCCTGACAATTTCTCCACCCGAACATTGCCTGTTGCTCGTCCCACAGATATTGTTTCTCCAGCATTTACTGTTTTCAGTTCAGATCGGCACATTTGTTACTTGATATTCAACTGACTATCTGACTGAAGGTGGCAATTGTATAGTTTCTCTAACTGCGACTCTCAAACTAGTATTAATTAAAGAATAAGTTGTGTAAAAGTATCTGATGAATAGATTGCGTGAAAGGATCATAATGATTAAAGGAAAGCGATTAAATTGCCGTCAGTGCCCATTATTGTGGGCTATTTTTTTTCACTGCGAGTTTTAAGCTACTGCGTCTTATGATTGTACTGTTGACCGGAATGTGTCTGGCTGTCGTAATATTAGAAGGAGCAAACATAAAAAATACTTGGTAAAGTGTATTCAAATGACGCATTGTCGTGTATGCTATCAATAGACAATAGACAATAGGTGCAGGAGTAGGCCATTCAGCCCTTCGAGCCAGCACCGCCATTCAATGCGATCATGGCTGATCACTCTCAATCAGTACCCCGTTCCTGCCTTCTCCCCATACCCCCTCACTCCGCTATCCTTAATAGCTCTATCCAGCTCTCTCTTGAAAGCATCCAACGAACTGGCCTCCACTGCCTTCTGAGGCAGAGAATTCCACACCTTCACCACTCTCTGACTGAAAAAGTTCTTCCTCATCTCCGTTCTAAATGGCCTACCCCTTATTCTTAAACTGTGGCCCCTTGTTCTGGACTCCCCCAACATTGGGAACATGTTTCCCGCCTCTAATGTGTCCAATCCCCTAATTATCTTATATGTTTCAATAAGATCCCCCCACATCCTTCTAAATTCCAGTGTATACAAACCCAATCGCTCCAGCCTTTCAACATAGACAGTCCCGCCATTCCGGGAATTAACCTAGTGAACCTACGCTGCACGCCCTCCATAGCAAGAATAACCTTCCTCAAATTTGGAGACCAAAACTGCACACAGTACTCCAGGTGCGGTCTCACCAGGGCCCGGTACAACTGTAGAAGGACCTCTTTGCTCCTATACTCAACTCCTCTTGTTATGAAGGCCAACATTCCATTGGCTTTCTTCACTGCCTGCTGTACCTGCATGCTTCCTTTCATTGACTGATGCACTAGGGCGCCCAGATCTCGTTGAACTCCCCCTCCTCCTAACTTGACACCATTCAGATAATAATCTGCCTTTCTATTCTTACTTCCAAAGTGAATAACCTCACACTTATCTACATTAAACTGCATCTGCCATGTATCCGCCCACTCACACAACCTGTCCAAGTGACCCTGCAGCCTTATTGCGTCTTCCTCACAATTCACACTACCCCCCAGCTTAGTATCATCTGCAAATTTGCTAATGGTACTTTTAATCCCTTCGTCTAAGTCATTAATGTATATCGCAAATAGCTGGGGTCCCAGCACCGAACCTTGCGGTACCCCACTGGTCACTGCCTGCCATTCCGAAAGGGACCCATTTATCCCCACCCTTTGCTTTCTGTCTGTCAACCAATTTTCTATCCATGTCAGTACCCTACCCCCAATACCATGTGCCCTAATTTTGCCCACTAATCTCCTATGTGGGACCTTGTCGAAGGCTTTCTGAAAGTCGAGGTACATCACATCCACTGACTCTCCCCTGTCAATTTTCCTAGTTACATCCTCAAAAAATTCCACTAGATTTGTCAAGCATGATTTCCCCTTCGTAAATCCATGCTGACTCGGAATGCTCCTGTTACTGCAATCCAAATGCTCAGCAATTTCGTCTTTTATAATTGACTCCAACATCTTCCCCACCACTGATGTCAGACTAACTGGTCTATAATTACCCGTTTTCTCTCTCCCTCCTTTCTTAAACAGTGGGATAACATTTGCTATCCTCCAATCCACAGGAACTGATCCTGAATCTATAGTACATTGAAAAATGATCTCCAATGCTTCCACTATTTCTAGAGCCACCTCCTTAAGTACCCTGGGATGCAGACCATCAGGCCCTGGGGATTTATCAGCCTTCAGTCCCATCAGTCTACCCAAAACCATTTCCTGCCTAATGTGGATTTCCTTCAGTTCCTCCATCACCCTAGGTTCTCCGGCCCCTAGAACATTTGGGAGATTGTGTGTATCTTCCTCAGTGAAGACAGATCCAAAGTAACGGTTTAACTCGTCTGCCATTTCTTCGTTCCCCATAATAAATTCCCCTGCTTCTGTCTTCAAGGGACCCACATTTGCCTTGACTATTTTTTTCCTCTTCACGTACCTAAAAAAACTTTTGCTATCCTCCTTTATATTATTGGCTAATTTACCCTCGTACCTCATCTTTTCTCCCCGTATTGCCTTTTTAGTTAACTTTTGTTGCTCTTTAAAAGAGTCCCAATCCTCTGTCTTCCCACTCTTCTTTGCTATGTTATACTTCCTCTCCTTAATTTTTATGCTGTCCCTGACTTCCCTTGTCAGCCACAGGTGTCTCTTACTCCCCTTAGAGTCTTTCCACCTCTTTGGAATAAATTGATCTTGCAACCTCTGCATTATTCCCAGGAATACCTGCCATTGCTGTTCTACCGTTTTCCCTGCTAGGGCCTCCTTCCAGTCAATTTTGGCCAGCTCCCGCCTCATGCCTCTGTAATCCCCTTTGCTATACTGTAATACCGACACTTCCGATTTTCCCTTCTGCCTTTCCATTTGCAGAGCAAAACTTATCATGTTGTGATGACTGCCTCCTAATGGCTCTTTTACCTCTAGTCCCCTTATCAGATCAGGATCGTTACACAACACTAAATCCAGAATTGCCTTCTCCCTGGTAGGCTCCAGTACAAGCTGTTCTAAAAATCCATCTCGAAGGCACTCTACAAACTCTCTTTCCTGAGGTCCATTTCCAACCTGATATTCCCAATCTATCTGCATGTTGAAATCTCCCATAACCACCGTAGCATTACATTTTTGACACGCCAATTTTATCTCCTGATTCAACTTGCACCCTATGTCGAGGCTACTGTTTGGGGGCCTATACATAACTCCCATTAGGGTCTTTTTACCCTTACAATTTCTCATTTCTATCCATACTGATTCAACATCTCCTGATTCTATGTCACCCCTTGCAAGGGAATGAATATCATTCCTTACCATCAGAGCAACCCCACCCCCTCTGCCCACCTGTCTGTTTTTTCTATACGTTGTGTACCCCTGAATATTAAGTTCCCAGCCCTGGTCCTCTTATAGCCATGTTTCAGTGATCCCTACAACATCATACTTGCCCATGACTAACTGAGCCTCAAGCTCATCCACTTTATTTTTTATACTACGCGCATTTAAGTACAACACTTTAACTTCTGTATTTACCTCCCCTCTCACATCGGTCACAATTGGCCCTGCCCTTAATTTCTTTTCCCCTCTAGCACTTCTTGCCCTTAATTTCTTTTCCCCTCTAGCACTTCTGTTCCCATTCTTCCGAGAGTCTTTTGCAATATCTCCTGTATTCCCTTTAACCTCATCTTCATATTCACAATTTGTTAACCCCTCCCCCCCACTACTTAGTTTAAAGGCACAGGTGTCACACTAGCAAACCTGCCTGCCAGAATGTTTGTCCCCCTGCTGTTAAGATGTAACCCGTCTCTTTTGTACAAGTCACCCCTAGCTCAGAAGAGATCCCAGTAGTCCAGAAATCTAAATCCCTGCTCTCTGCACCAGCCCCTCAGCCATAAATTCATACCCTCTATCTCTCTGTTCCTGGCCTCACCAGCACGAGGTACCGGTAGCAGTCCAGAGATAACCACCTTCGACGTCCTACTTCTCAGTGTTTTTCCCAACTCTCTAAACTCCCGCTGTAGCACCTCCTTCCTCTTCCGCCCGACGTCATTCGTGCCCACGTGCACAACGACTTCAGGTTGATCGCCTTCCCTCACTAGGATTTTCTGAAGCCGGTCCTATGTTTCTTGTCCGTGAACACCTGATTCATTTAGAGGATGCGTTCGCTCTAATGTACAATGATCTATTGCTTTACATTGCAACAACTGGCAAGATCCGTTCCATGTGATTATGACGGCAGTTATTTAATCTCACAAAAGTTTATAAATATCGACATCAATAAAGCTTTATCGAAAGGTTGGCTGATCAGACTAGAAAAATAATCTATGTGGCAGTCGTGCATACAATTCGCTTCATGTATTATCGTCAAGAATATAACTATTTCGCTGGGGTGATGCAAGAAGATATCAGGTTATATTGAATAGACGGCATCTGAATATTATAATAGAAATGCCATATGCGTTCTTTGCAGACCATAATTGTTATCTCGTATAAAGGTATTAAAAATCGAAATTATTGTTCAAAATTGAAGATATTTCCAAGAGAAATATCATTGCAATAATGTTAGCATCCGTTCTGAAATCTTTAACATAATATTTGCAGCAAGGAAAAAGGAAACGTTGTGTTCATGATGGATGACCTCTTTCTTTCGTAAACGTAGTTTTCCCACTGCTGTCATGCGTGGATCCTCACCCACATCTCCTCTGCGTCTTGCAATTATGCTCTCTCTTCCCTTGCCTCCGCACGGAACTAATAAAGAGACCCCCCGGTCCTTTGCCTTCACATCACCAGCCTCCCAATTCAACACATTATTCTCCATTCCCCGCCCCCCAACACACACACCTTCCCATCCCAAATGTCTCTTGCCATTCGTAAAGACCGCTCTCTCTGCAACTCCTTGGTTTATTCATCACGGCGCACCCAAACCACCCTCTCTACAGATACCTTCCCCTGCAACACAGGAGATGTAACACCTGTCAGTATACCTCAGGCCTTACATCCGTCCAAGGATACCAGTAGTCCTATGTGAGAGAGATGTTCACGTGCACCTCCACTGACGTCACCTGCTGCTTTTTGTGCTCCCGCTATGGACTCCCATACTTCGGCGAGACTAAAGGTTGTTGAAGCGAACATTTCACCGAATACTTGCTCTCGGTCAGTGAGATCGTCCACCATATTCCAGTGACTAAACAATATAACTCGTTTTTTTTCCATTGCCACATGCATTCGTGTACTTGGCCTCCTCCATTGTCAGAGTAAGGCCATACGTAAGCTGATGGAACACCATCTCATAATCCGCTTGTGTATTGTACAGATTAACGGTGTTAACACGGAACCGTTTAATAATCAGTAACTAACCGGAACAACGACTCCCCCTTTCTACCTCCACCCTCCAACCCCTCTTCAATGTGCCCCAACTGCATTCGAAGGAATGTCTCCCCTCGCTCCACGTGAAACCATCTGCCAATCACCCCCCTTTACCTATCCAACTGCCATGCCAGACTTTGTCCCACCCTCACCTCTCTATCAGCTTTCTACCCAGGCACAAGCACGATCTGTGTGAACAATTCCCTGACCTGAAGAGTTAACGAACCACGTTCTCCATAAATACTGTACGACGCCGTAAATTATAACAGCAATTTGGATCTACAACATCTACAGTTTCTTGCATCTTCATATGTGTGAATATATTGGACTAGTAGTTAACTCGTGCTAAACTGAATCCCAATATAGCACCACCTTCCCTGATAATTTTGACCGTACACGCCAATTCATCTTCCGTTTTATGCATCGCCCATCTCTATCTCGGGTAATAGGATTGCTGCACACCAATTTCCACCTTGAACGTACTTCTCAACTTTCTATCTATTCTCCCAGTTCATCACGCTCTGTCACATTTGATCTGATGATGGTCCTTCGCATAATATTGTTCACGGTATGACGGTTCCCACCGCTTCCACATCAACCATCTATCACCCTGGCACACTTATACCAAGTTGTCCCACTTGGTCCATCCAGGTGCTACAAACAAGAGACAACTAAGCTACAAACTCGAAAGTCGTTGTGATGTAAGAAGAAGTCGGAGCATCCAGGGGAAACCCACGCAGTGACATGAAGACTAAGCAAATTCCAGACAGACATCATCGAGATGAATGTCAAACTTGGGTCAAGAGCGCGATAAGCCAGCAGTTCTCTTCCGCCCATTACTCATCTCACCCACTGTAGCTCTGCCGCTCCCCCCCCCCCCCCCCGTCCCCCTCCCCCCGTCCCCCTTGGCGTGAATGTCCAAACGTAATCGTACGCACTTAACAGTTCACGTTAAATAATTATGTCAGCATCAATGCGATACCGCCACAGAGCTAGTTTCGCCACCCTGTCATTTCAGCATTCGGAACGAACCATTCACACTACAAATCACCGATTCACTCTTTCATCACCAATCAGTTTGCTTCCAAGGAAAAGTTGGTATGAAATCGTATGATCCGCCACGGCTGTTCTTTTACCTCTCCTCTTTCCAACATTTAAGTACTAACAAACCCCTTGCCTGCAAAACCATGACTAACTTGTACTTTTTTGGTAAATTCGGGTTAACAACTTCGGTGCCAACGGTGTTGTCTGATCTGCACTGGAAATATCAAAGATAGATTCAGTAGTCCCTTTTCAGAACTCATGGGGAAGATGAAACTCGGATTCCATTGACCTTCATTTCTCTACCCTGAACCCAGTCAGTGCTCTGTTCATTTGGCCGCAGACATTGTTCCTGATGTCATTTTTGCAACAAACAATACACGCTTTATTCCTGGCAAAATATAACGCTTTCATTGACTTCAACGAAATATTCCACAGTCATACTGGAACAAACCGGGCGAGGTAATTAGCATCTCCCATTTCACTCTTAATATGCTTACCCGCACGACATGTTTTGCCTGGCTTTCCAAAGATGTCAGGAGCTCCCTTTCAATTTGAACGTTCTGCGGGCATATTCTTGTGATTCTTGCAATACGTCATTAATTGCCATTGCTCGTAACATTTTCCATATTCCTCTCCATCTGCCTCTGGCTCCAATCAGATGAGCCATGACTCACAAGCCTGGAGCTGCGTTATCATCTCATACCACCTCTTTGGTGACCCTCGGACTATTCTTGATCGAACTTTCCTGTCTTTACCTTGCACCAAACGTTATTGCCCTATCACGCATCAATACATTGTAAATTGATCGATTGTAATCATGTTTTGTTTTTCAGCTGACTGGTTAGCACGCAACAAAACATTTTCACTGTACCTCGGTACACGTGACAATAAATTAAACCGAATCGTCCGTGAGTCTTTCCTGCTCCTCATTTTATCATTATCTTTCCACGCTGAATAGATTCGCTTTTCGGGCTACTATGGAACTTCAAATATGCATGCGTTCCAATGAGCTTTCTCTGATGCATTCTCCTCGGATATTGCATGACATGCGAGCATTATCAGTAGTTTCCGTTTTGATTCAAGAACCGATGTTCCCACTGATAAATGGAAGAACCCTCCCCCCTTCCCAATATCGCTCTCCCACTCACACACACACACACACACACGCGCACACATGTTAAGTTGGTGTGAAAAATACTTTCTGTTAAAATAACCACACATTTACTGAAATATTTATTTCAAGTAAAACAAATCGCGATATAGTGCCTGTGATTTGGATATGCTTTTTCAGGATAAGAATATGTATGGCACTAATGTAAACAGGAACAACGCCAATATATTAAGCATTGCAAATTTTGGTCTGTGCATCGCTAATTAAAATTCCAGTTGAATATGCATATGTCCCCTGAGTTTATGAAGCTGTGTCGCTTACTTCAATAATTTCGAAAGAAAGACAAAAGGCCGTTTAATAATTTTCTTCATTTCATCTCTGAAGTTTCGTTGGGACGCAGCGTAAATGAAGGTGTTTGTACAAGTGCTTAAAACTCTTAACTGGAATCCAGTTTCTTCTGCAACGGCGAATGGGTCTCTATAATCAGATTTCATTAGTCGATTATCGGTAAAATGTAGAGCAACAAAGCAAACAAAATTTACCGTCCACAACAGAAGGAAGCTGCCGGATATCGCTAGTAGTAAAATGATCGATTTCCTTCGGTTCTCAATTTCTTGATCCATCCGGCATTTCTCACTTTCATTTCCCCGTAGTTTCCTTCTGATTCTGTTAGCCCGTATAATATGACTTATAGTTAAGGCGTTGAACAAGAAAATCAACACAAATGGTAGAAATGGTGTTAAGATTGTCTCTAACCACAATAATGCAGCCCAGATAGGTAAAGTATAGAAGCTTGATTTTACAGTGCAGAACCAGGGCACATTGTCAATTACTTCACGTGGTTCAAGTAAGAAGAAGACTGGCATATTTTGAAAAATGCATAATAAACAAACAATCGTTATAACCGTTGTTGAATTTTTTTTAGTGCAATACTTAGTTTTTAACAGCTGACAACAAATAGCAACAAATCGATCAAAGGTAAAGGCCACAGTCAACCATACGGAACAATCAATAGCAATATAAATTAAGGTCATATTGAGACGGCAGATCGGTGTGTAATGTAGGACTGAACGTGGAAAAAACGCATCATTAATCTCAAAAAGAATTGGACCAAATATCAGATGCATAAGGTTCGCTGCCGCCATCCATACTAGATATCGGGTGATGCATATGGAGAGCCCAGACTTTCCAGTGGACAGGATGGAGATTGTCAATATATTACCTGCAAAGAATAAAGGGAATTGCATTAAAACGTATCTTGTGTTGCGACCAATAGAATTTATATTGTCTTTCTTCCACATGTTGCATTCTTTCCATTGCTCATTTATCCTCATTCTCTTTAAATCTATGGAATGAATAATGACCAGGAGACAATTTTCTAACTCAAGCCTATTTCCCCGAATTTATGCATGAAATGGGGCTATTGCAGAAAGCAGCGCAATTTGGGATTGTTATTTTCTTTGATATTTCCTCTGGAACAATCATTGCGTTTTCCATCTGCAGAAAATTAACTGTGCTGGCGTGAATCAACTGTGAGAATGATGAGAATGATAAGTAAAGTGGTCGGTGTCCATTAAGTATTTCTATCACAGGTCATGTGTTTTATTTGCAAATTAATTTCTAACTTTAAAGCTGCGTGTTTTAGAAAATCTTATACAATCGTTAATATTTATTACCAGTTTATTTGTAAATCAATCATCATGTTTAAAATATCCTCGGTATGTTCTCACATTCTCACATTACTATAATACAGTAACATAAACCGAACAAGCGCTGCACAACAAATAGTTATATCGGCCTTTGAAATATTCTGCAAGTACAATCGAGAAATGAGTGTTAGAAAAGTGTTGTGTTAACGTAAGGTAACATAAAGTATCACAACCTTGGGGACCGCCGTCCCAGAAACCACTAATTAACGGATGCCGCTTTGGGAAAAAAACATATTTCGACACGGAGAAATGTATTTGAATATCAGATCACACATTTTAACAGATCGTGATAAAATCAAAATTGTCATTTTGACATGATTGTTCGTTTGTTGCAGTTTTCTATTCCGCATTCTATTTCCGAATAAATCAATAACCTTTTGCATTTCTGGCAGCAATAGTTCAAGAGATGTGTCAAACAGTAATATCATATTATATTTTATATCTATGTTTCGTCAAACTGAAAATACAAGTCGGTGTCAAACGGGTAGCTTCCACATTCAGGCGAATTAAGTATATTCGTTCGCAATTGAAACAAAATGCTTGGCGGATTTTGCCCTAACTCCACAACAGGTCCACGCCAATGCCCTTGCCCTGGCCGTGCTCTTATGCGTGGAACACATGGATAAGAAGTACACCTACGACAGACACATATTGAACGATTAGAGCTGTGCTTTCAATACAATTACCGCAACAAACCTATCACCAAACTCCTGGAACCTGGAGTCATCACTCCACACTACAACTGCATCCTCGAATTCCTAACCCACAGATTACAATTAGAGAGAATAAGTGACAAATCGTCCTTCATGGTATTTCTCAATATTGCTCATGACTGTGGAGCATAATACTAATCCATATTACTCTACATATTTGCATATGACACTACAGTAGTGGATCCGATATCGAATAGTGACCAGGCGGAATACAGAAAGGAGTTTGTAATTTGATGCCAAGACAGGAACACCTTCCTCAATGTCAGGAACACAAAGTCGATCGTGATTGACTTTAGGAAGAAAAGCGGTTTACACACCCCTGTCCACGTTGATGATACCGACATACAGGTGGTCGAAACTTCCAGTTCCAAGGAATAAATGCCACCGGCGATTTGCACTCCAGCATCGAAGCAATGGCTTGGAAAGCACATTAATGCCACTACCTCCTCATAACTTTGAGCAATTTCAGTTTGGCTCCAACAACCCACAACAACGACTACACATGCGCTGTGGAAAGCAACTTATCGGGATGCACACAGCTTGGTTTCGGAACAGCTCAATTCACAACGCAAAAAAATTGCAGAGGGTTACGGACGTAGCCCAGACCATCTCAACAATCAACCAGCCTTCCATCGACTCCATGTGCACTTCACACAGCCTCAGCAAGGAAGCCAACAGAATGAATAACCAATCTCTCCCGAGCACGCTCTCATTCTTTCTCTGCAATCTAGCAGAAGATAGAGAAGTTTGAAAAAGCATACGTCCAGATTCAGTAACAATTTATTCCCAGCTGTTATCAGACAACAGAGCGATTGTCTCATCGGGTTGACAGCTGTCCTGAACATACACTACCTCACTGCCGACCTTTCAACTTCCCTTCATCTGAGTTTATGTTATATCTTCAACGTTTTTTATTTGCACTAAGTGTTAACTGTTATACACCTCATTCTTTATCTTCACACTGTGCGCGGCTTGGTTGATTGATGTTTAGTATTGTTCTTGACTGGATTGCACGGAAACAAAAGCTTTTCATTGCATCGCGGTACAAGTGACAGCAATAAACTAAACTGAACTTAACTAAGCTAAAGTGATGCATCTCGTTTCTAATTATTTTTCCGGCAACGAACAAGGTGATGTCCACCAATAATCAGAAGGAGTAATTTTCTGGTCGTGGAAAGAAATCATTTCTCTCTGTTGTTTGGACAGGAATGCAACAAACAGTTCGAATCCTCATTTTTCCAGCACTCTGCACGAAGTCAAATCAGCAAATGTGTCTGGATTGCTCAACCAAACGCAAAGCGAACAATCGATGCAACATTCGAATCACTGCTCCTGAGAAATAGTCAGATTCGGTCATTGATTGCTTGGTTGTATCTGTACGTATTTATATATCCAAATTCACCCACGCCTGATACGTGGCAGATTCGTTCAATGCAAGTTATATATATCGGCATGCCAAGCAGGTTAAGGCGTACATAGAAGAAGTTGACGGAATTGGCTTACCAGGTACTCCAATTATTACAAGAATAGGATAGTAAATGCGATCTACCAATAATTTTACGGGCAGTCCCATAATCGGTGAGATGCGATGTTTCCAGTTAGTTGCAAAGGCTTGCGAATCGCTTACTTTCATGTCTAGTGTCTCATTTATATCTCAGGTAAACCTCGAGGGTATAATGTGCCATGCTAATTACTGGCAGTGTTTATGACATTTGTGATACAGTGTGTCATTAATA
>NW_027603516.1:0-12500 GCF_053455715.1 Rhinoraja longicauda
ATCCCTGTGATCTGATAATAGACGAAGTTTACAACGTTGGTCAGCCACAGGAGGATGAAGCTGCCGGAGATGGTGAAGAGTAAAACCACAGACCTCCTCCTGCTCTCCATCTCCGGGTCACTGCGCTTCTCCCCCTTGCTCTGACCCCTCAGCCCCTGACGGACCCGACTGGCCACTAAAATGTGCCGGACTGTCAGAGCGTTGAGCAGCAGGATCACAGCGAAAGGGAGGAGCGGAGTTAAAACCGTGTCGATCCAGTCAAATGCCACCCACCCGGGGTCAGTGTAATAACTGTCCACCATGTTACAGTCCCACGGGACATTGTCGATGATTGTCACGGGTTCCAGTGTGAAGTAGCGGGGAACGTTTTTCAGACACAGCAGAACGCCGGCTGTTGCGAGAACCGCAGCAGCAGTTTTCCCGGTGCAATATTTTGTTTTCAGCTTCTGGCAACAAATGGCGACAAAGCGATCAAAGGTGAAAGTGACGGTGAACCAGGCAGAACAGTCTGTAGCTGCATACCTCAGTACAGCGTTAACACGGCACACAGGGTAGATGGACAGGAAACTCCAATAAAAGTAATGGTATCGGATCTGAAACAAAATGACCTCGGTGATCAGGGTGAGTAGATCGGCCGCTGCCATGGCCACCAGGTAGCGAGTGGTGCAGGTGGAGAGGCTGCACTTTCCCCGGGACAGGATCACAATCGCCACTAAATTCACTGCGGAAAGAGAAGGGGAGCGGACACTGGGCATTACTGAACATGGTCTCCGGGGCTGAACACCGGCTCCACTTTCAGCTGGAGATCAGGAGTGTTGGAGTCGGTGCGCGGCTGCAGGTTTAACAATGTCAGACCCGGCTCCGACTGTGCCCGACCTGCCTGCTTCAGGGGAGAGGAGATAAGGCGACGGGCGGGGTGGGAACGAGCAGCCGCCCGCTACAATAGGCGGAATGGTCCTGTCTACAGTTAACCCCGCTCACAGTCTCTGATGGGGCCGGTTTCACAGACTTAACCGTGACCGGCCGCGTTTAACCAGGGCTCTGGGAACTCGGCATCTGATGGGGACGAGGAGGGTTCCAGAGGGAAGGCAGGGACAACTTAGGCCGCAGAGTGGCTCCGCTAATGGATTCATTCCTCAGTGAGTTCAGTTCGGTAACAACACAGTCCGGTAGATCCGCGGCCAGCGGTTCAGATCGATCCAATTATTGACCAACAGGCGGGTTGAATCCGACTGTGACAGACTCCACAGTGAGACGTGTCCACAGGAGCGGGTGTTCACTCTGATCAATAACTCAGACACAGTGAACTTCACAATATAAACCCCTCCCAGTCACACCGTCCCGGAGAGCTGCCTGTCCCGAGCAGTGGGACAACTCTGGGCAAGGTCCCACTGAAGGCAAGAACAACATTCTAGTGGGTCCCGGCAGTGGGAGAAAGAGAGGGTTAGTTTCGGCTGTCTGAAAATAAGAAAAATCACAGCGTTAATTCAAAAATATTTCACTGAGAGGATTGATATACTTCACATATACTTGAACAACGATTATCAGTTGGGAATCTTGTAACAGAATCAGATTCAGGGCAACACCGGTGCACAGACGGAGTTATAAATTTTGAATTGTTCTGCTCACTTACCAGGGACTCCAACGGCAGCAATGATCACGTACAAGATTTTCTCCACGGCGTAATATTCCCTAAGCTTTTCCCACATTTTCTCTACCCAGCGACGTATCCTCGTTAGCTATCGTTAATCTCTCGGAATGAAATGCCGGGGCAGAACATTCCCGGAGATTTTATACCATTTTCCGTCTCCACCGGGACAGCGAAGTTTCAACAGTTAAAAAATAGAGATTTTGAAATGATTCGCAAACAGATGACATCAGCCAAGTGAAATCCCTGCTGAGACAGGTCGTGATTTATTCAGGGAATTGATTTGGAAACTCAAAAGACTGGGAATTGTGGCGATACTGAGGGATGGAAATTGGGAGCGGCATTGTTCCAGTAAAGGGGATATTGTTTTAAACTCCATCAGGTCCAACTCCCCGCCTCATGTTGTTTGTCTGATTTCATTCAATCCGTTTCACTCACTAAGGCAATCCCAAATTCCAGGGACCCTCTCAGGGCTTCTGGTGCCCAGTTTGAAGGTGGACTGGGCGACATTTGTCCACAGGTTGAGGAATTAGATCAACAGACCACCTCGCACTAAAATGGCCCCTCCACTCTGCTTCACCACTCAATATGATCGCGGCTTAACTGACTGCAACCTCACCCCCACACTCCCGGCGAGGCTGGTAACCATTCACTCCTTGCTTGCCTGCAGTGGGTCTGATTTTGCGCCGGGACAATAACATTCTCTGCCTTCGTCACCTCTGAGCAGGAACGA
The DNA here is from genome assembly GCF_053455715.1 of Rhinoraja longicauda. Classification (NCBI taxonomy): domain Eukaryota; kingdom Metazoa; phylum Chordata; class Chondrichthyes; order Rajiformes; family Arhynchobatidae; genus Rhinoraja; species Rhinoraja longicauda. Next base: position 2,382 of record NW_027603516.1, read on the forward strand.
CCCAAAGACTCACCACACTCAGAGAACAGAAACATTGTGGCTTCAGAATTGTCCGAAACCCAAATAAAACAGCGAATGATGCGGCACATCTCCCTCCTCCCTTTCTCTCTCCCTCCATCTTTACTGCTGTCGCTCTCTATGAACTATCACTCTCTCCTACCATCTCTATTCTTCCTCTCTGCTCCGCCATCTCTCTGTCAACCTCTCTCTCCTAACCCCCCCCCTCCTTCTCACTCCCATTGCATTTATCCCTCCGTTTCTTTCTAACTATCTGACCCTTCCATCGCTCCGTTTTGCCAACCCACGCGATCTGAACTCCGCTCTCTTTTCATGTTCCCACTCTCCCTTTGTTACTTAACTCTCGCTCCATCTCTTCTTTCGTCTTCTCCGCTATCTCTTCCTTTCATCACCGTACTCCCTATCTGTCTCTCTCTTTTCCCCAACACTCCTCCTCCTCGCCATCACCTCTCTCTCCAAGGCCTTTCTTGCGAAGTGCGGTTAAAATGGCGAGCCACCATGGAATGTCTCTCTACCCCGTTCCCTCACACTGCCCACACCGACCAACATGCCCCATCTACACTAGTCCCACCTGCCCACACTGACCAACATGCCCCATGTACACTAGTCCCACCTGCCCACACCGTCCAACATGCCCCATCTACACTAGTCCCACCTGCCCACACCGACCAACATGCCCATCTACACTAGTCCCACCTGCCCCACAGCGACCACAGCGACCAACATGCCCCATCTACACTAGTCCCACCTGCCCACACCGGCCAACATGCCCCATCTACACTAGTCCCACCCTCCCACATTGACCAACATGCCCATCTACACTAGTCCCACCTGCCCACACTGACCAACATGCCCCATCTACACTAGTCCCACCCGCCCACAGACCAACATGTGCTAGGAGGCTGCAGAGTGACTTGGATAGATTAGGCGAGTGGGCAAATGCATGGCAGATGCAATATAATGTGGATAAATGTGATCTTATCTACTTTGGCGGCAAGAACAGGAAAGCAGAGTATTACCTGAATGGTGACCGATTGGGAGAAGGGGAGATGCAACGTGACCTGGGTGTCATGGTGCACCAGTCATTGAAAGCAAGCATGCAGGTGCAGCAGGCAGTGAAGAAAGTGAATGGTTTGTTGGCATTCATAGCAAGAGGATTTGAGTATAGGAGCAGGGAGGTTCTGCTGCAGTTGTACAAGGCCTTGGTGAGACCGCACCTGGAGTATTGTGTGCAGTTTTGGTCTCCTAACCTGAGGAAAGACTTTCTTGCCTTAGAGGGAGTACAGAGAAGGTTCACCAGATTGATCCCTGGGATGGCAGGACTTTCATATGAGGAAAGACTGGATAGACTGGGCTTATACTCACTGGAATTTAGAAGACTGAGGGGGATCTTATAGAAACATATAAAATTCTTAAGGGGTTGGAGAGGCTAGATGCGGGAAGATTGTTCCCGATGTTGGGGGAGTCCAGAACCAGGGGTCACAGCTTAAGGATAAGGGGGAAATCTTTTAGGACCGAGATGAGAAAACATTTCTTCACACAGAGAGTGGTGAATCTGTGGAATTCTCTGCCACAGAAGGTAGATGAGGCCAGTTCATTGGCTATATTTAAGAGGGAGTTAGATGTGGCCCTTTTTGCTAAAGGGATCAGGGGGTATGGAGAGAAGGCAGGTACAGGCTACTGAGCTGGATGATCAGCCATGATCATATTGAATGGCGGTGCAGGCTCGAAGGGCTGAATGGCCTACTCCTGCACCTATTTTCTATGTTTCTAACATGCCCCATCTACACTAGTCCCACCTGCCCACACCGCCCAACATGCCCCATCTACACTAGTCCCACCTGCCCACACCGACCAACATGCCCCATCTACACAAGTCCCACCTTCCCACACCGGCCAACATGCCCCATCTACACTAGTCCCACCTGCCCCACACAGACCAACATGCCCCATCTACACTAGTCCCACCTGCCCACACCGACCACATGCCCCATCTACACTAGTCCCGCCTGCCCACACAGACCAACATACCCCATCTACACTAGTCCCACCTGCCCACACCGACCAACATGCCCCATCTACACTAGTCCCACCCGCCCACAGACCAACATGCCCCATCTACACTAGTCCCACCTGCCCACACTGACCAACATGCCTGTTTATAATTTAAAGCTCGTAGCTTTTTGATAAATTTAAGCTCGTAGCTTTTTGAGTTAGTTTGTGTGTGTGAATCTCTCTCTCTCTCTCTCCCCTTCCCTCTCTCTCTCTCCCCCTCCTCTCTCTCCACCTCTTGCTATTAAAAGATATTTTATCAATGAAAGCTCGTAGCTTTTTTGATAAATTTAAAAATTAAAGCTCGTAGCTTTTTGATAAACTAAAAAAATTAAAGCTCGTAGCTTTTTGATAAATTTATAAATTAAAGCTCGTAGCTTTTTGATAACTTTATAAATTAAAGCTAGTAGCTTTTTGATAAATTAATTTTATTTGATAAATTCCACTGGAATTCTCTGCCAGTGGAACTCTCTGCCACAGAAGGTAGTTGAGGCCAGTTCATTGGCTATATTTAAGAGGGAGTTAGATGTGGCCCTTGTGGCTAAAGGGATCAGGGGGTATGGAGAGAAGGCAGGTACAGGATACTGAGCTGGATGATCAGCCATGGTCATATTGAATGGCGGTGCGTACAGGCTCGAAGGGCCCGAATGGCCTACTCCTGCACCTATTTTCTATGTTTCTGTTTCTATAAATTAAAGCTCGTAGCTTTTTGAGTTTGTTTGTACGTGGGTGAATCTCTCTCTCTCCCTCCCCATCTCACCCTCCCTCCCTCTCTCTCTCTCCCTCCCTCCCTCCCTCCCTTTCTCAAACTCTCCAAAACTATATATTTTTAAAAAATCTCCACTTTATTCCAGAGCTCAGGGCTACACAATAGAAGCGATTATCACATTGGAGTAACCAGACATGAAGGCAGCTTCGGCCCTTGTTTTACATTCACACCTCCGAGAATGTGTACTGCAAAAGCCAGCACAGACAGACAGACGAGTTGTTTGCAAAGATACCTGAGGACAGGGAATGTAGCTAGTTTTAAATCTGTGACAGAGAGTTTGAATCTGGCTATTGAACCTCTGGCAGAACTAATAAGATCAGATTCAGACATTAAAGGATTTAAAGTTAATCAGGAAGATCACAAAATTACTTTATTTGCAGATGATGTCCTAATTTGTCTTACTAGACCATTGGAATCCTTAAGAAAATTATATTTCAGATTGAAGAATACGGGAAAGTATCAGGATATAAAATTAATAAAGATAAAACTGAAATAATGCCTCTTTTTGAAGGCAATTATGACCAATGTAAAAGAGAAAGTCAGTTTAAATGGCAAAAAGAAGGCATTAAGTGCTTAGGAGTTAAAGTAGATAATAAGTTAAATAATTTGTATAAATTAAATTATAAACCACTAATAAAAAAAATAGATGAGGACCTGAAGAAATGGTTGAATCTTCCAATTACATTGCTAGGGAGAGTGAACTGTATTAAGATGAATATTTTTCCGAGGATACAGTATTTATTCCAAACACTGCCTATACCTTTGCCAAATAAATTTTTTCAAGAATTGAACAAAATTGTGAGGATTTTCTTTTGAAGGTAAAATGCCAAGAGTGTCTCTGGAAAAATTAACATGGAAATTTGAATTAGGTGGACTGCAATTACCAAATTTTAAAATTATTATCTGGCAGCACAAATGAGTTTTATTTCATCCTTTTATCAAGAGGGTGGAAAAACAGCATGGGTTAAAATTGAAATGGATAAAATAAAAGAGTTATGTCCAGAAGAATTTATATATAAATGGAAAGCGAAGCTATTAGTTAAGGATAAAGAGTCACCTTTGCTAAAACATTTAATTAATACATTGTTGAAAACAGTTAAAGTTAATGATAAAAGATTTGTTTTAACAGCTAAAACTCCATTAGTAAAAAATAGATTATTGCCGTTTGCTTGGAATAATCAAATACTACAAGTCTGGGAACAGAAGGGTATTAAACATATAGGAGATTGCTATGAAGGAAATAACTTTTTGACATTTTCTCAATTGAGAAATAAATATCAAATTCCAGGGAATAGTATTTTTTTCTATTATCAATTACAATCTTTTTTAAGGGAAAAGATAGGTCATTCAATGTCTCTATTTCAGATTAAAGGAATTGAATCCTTGATTCAGGGCAAGGGAATAAAAAAAATTATATCATCAATGTATAAATTATTACAAAAATCTAGTCCAAAGATAGGAATTCAAAAATCAAGACAAAGATGGGAAACAGATCTTAATATTATCATTGATGAACCAAGTTGGGAAAGACTGTGTTTAGATAGTATGAAAAATACTATTAATGTGAGATATAGTTTAGTACAATATAATTTTTTACATCAACTATATTTAACCCCGAAAAAATTAACCAATTTAAAACCCACAGAGAGTGGATACTGATTGAGAACGATCAGCCGCGATCACATTGAATGGCGGTGCGTACAAAAGAAACAGTGAGCACATGTGGCCCTTCATAAGCCCACAACTTCCCCAAGGCTCAGCGATCCCACCAATTATCAATTAGCAGCCCGCCCGACCGGCGACATTGTCCACACCCAGTCTCCACCTCTTGCTATTAAAAGATATTTTATCAATTAAAGCTCGTAGCTTTTTGAGGTATAAAATATCTTTTTAATAACAAGTTTAAATAGCTTGCGATCGCTGTCTTTTATCTGACAACCTGAGGGCAGAAACACACAGGAGGTTGGTCGTCTTAAACTTACCCAATAACAGATATTGATTGACCCTGTACATCCATACATACTTATACATAACAGGGATATAGAATAAACAGGTGTGTGTGTGTGTTATAAACAAGTGTTGCTTGCTGTCATAAACTCTTGATTTGTGTAGGGTTCCTAACATCCATCCACCCACCCACCCACCCACCCACCCACCTTTGTTGATCATTTTCAAATGTTCTATACATTTGTGGAGTTGGGTCATGGCTCTGTGTTCCTCATGTCCACATTACCCCCCCCCCCCCTTTTATCATTCTAATGATAACTATAAAGATATACATCAGACGGAAGGCTCATTAGAGACCAGCTTATAGACTCATCAGAGTTGATCCCTAACCTCATGATGCTTTATTAGCCAGACGGGCTGTCTGTCTGTCTGTCTGTCTGTCTAACCTGGCCTCTATGTCCCTACTCCTTCCGCCCGATCCTTATAACTTAACCCCTCATGGAGAGACTAGTGGTAAACGACCTCACGGCTCTGGTTTATCGGCCCTGGACATTTAATCGGAGCTCCGTTTCTTCCCCCGTCTGTCTGTCTGTCTGTCCCCGGAGACCGCCGCAACTCTGTGTTTGTGCTTTTAGAAACCTGCCTGTCTACGAACGAGATCTCTAATAAACTAACAGGTAAAGTCAGTGCCGTTTCTGATTATTGTCATCCAACTGACCAACGCCAGCCAACGCCAACTCCACAGATTATGGATGGGTTCCTGTTGATTGGAGGGGAGCTGAGCTTGTCCTACTTTTTAAGAAAGGAGGGAGAGAGAGAGAGAGAGAGAGAGAGAAAACGGGAAATTATAAACCACATTTTTGAGAATACACACTTGTAGGATTCCTACTAACATCCATCCACTCAATCAATCTTTGATTATTAATTATTATTATTATTGTTAATTAATGGCGGCATTTAGGGGGCGGGACTTGGAGACGCCCCTTAAAGGGGCAGCGACCCGGAAACCAGGAACCCCCAATTACTCTCTCTCTCTCTCACTCTCTGTCGCTCTCTAGAGGACGTACCGTGTGTTTGCAGCCGGAGCACCCGCCTCTCTCTCTCTCCACCCCTTTAACCCTCGTGTCTCCACCTCCTCTCTCTCTCTCTCTCTCTCTCTCTCTCTCTCTCTCTCTCTCTCTCTCTCCCCCTCAGTCTCTGCCTCCTTCTCTTTCCCAAACTTTACAAAACTTTCACTCACTCTCTCTCTCTCTCTCTGCAGAACCCTCCCTCCACTACTCCCTCTCTATCTCTCTCTCTCTCTCTCTCCCTCCTTCCCTCCCTCCCTCCCTCTCTCTCTCTCCACTACCCCCCCTCCCTCTTTCTCTCCACTACCCCACTCTCTCTCTATCTCTCCCCCCCTCTCTCTCTCCCTCTCTCTCTCTCTCTCTCTGTGTGTGGGTGCTTGTTACAGTTCTAGGCATTGTAATAAACAATAGACGACACTCACTAATCGTGTGTGTGTGTGTGTGTGTGTGTGTGTGTGTGTGTGTGTGTGTGTGTGAGTGAGTGTCAGCTCACTGACTTACCCCAGTCTAGTAGACACCGACCGACACTCCAGCAGTTGTGTCCAAGCTTGCGATCGCCGTCTTTTATCTGCCAACCTGACAACCTGTGTGGGGGTCTATGTGTCCCTCTCTCTCCCCCCTCTCTCTCCCCCCCCCCCCACCCTCTCTCTCTCTCTCCCCCCTCTCTCTTTCTCTCTATTCCCCTCTCTCTTTCTCTCCCTCTCTGTCTCTCCCTCTCTCAACCTCTTTCTCTCTCTCTCTCTCTCTTTCTCTCTCAACCTCTTTCTCTCTCTTTCAACCTCTCTCTCTCTCTCTCTCACAACCTCTTTCTCTCTCTCTCTCTCTCTCTCTCTCAACCTTTCTCTCTCTCTCAACCTCTCTCTCTCTCTGTGGGTGCTTGTTACAGTTCTTGTCCTTGTAATAAACAATAGACGACACACTCACTAATTGTGTGTGTGTGTGTGTGTGTGTCAGAGAGAGATAGAGAGAGAGAGAGAGAGAAAGAGAGAGATAGAGAGAGCGCGAGAGAGAGGTCAGAGAGAGAGAGTTGGCCAATCTCTCTCTCTCTCAACCTCTTTCTCTCTCTCTCTCTCTCAACCTCTTTCTCTCTCTCTCTCAACCTCTTTCTCTCTCAACCTCTTTCTCTCTCTCTCTCTCTCTCAACCTCTATCTCTCTCCACCTCTCTCAACCTCTTTCTCTCCATCTCTCTCTCTCTACCTCTTTCTCTCTCTCTCTACCTCTCTCAACCTCTTTCTCTCTCTCTCTCTACCTCTTTCTCTCTCTCAACATCTTTCTCTCTCTCTCTCTCTCTCTCAACCTCTATCTCTCTCTCTCAACCTCTTTCTCTCTCTCTCTCTACCTCTTTCTCTCTCTCTCTCTCTCTCTCTGCCTCTCAACCTCTTTCTCTCTCTCTCTACCTCTCAACCTCTTTCTCTCTCTCTCTCTCTCTCTCTCTACCTCTCTCAACCTCTTTCTCTCTCTCACTACCTCTCTCAACCTCTTTCTCTCTCTCAACCTCTTTCTCTCTCTCTCTCTCTCTACCTCTCTCAACCTCTTCTCTCTCTCTCTCTACCTCTCACCCTCTCTCTCTCTCTCTCTCTCTCTCTCTCTCTCTCTCTCTCTCTACCTCAACCTCTTTCTCTCTCTCTCTCTACCTCTCTCGACCTCTTTCTCTCTCTCTCTCTACCTCTCAACCTCTTTCTCTCTCTCTCTCTCTCTCTACCTCTCAACCTTTCTCTCTCTCTCGCTCTCTACCTCTCTCAACCTCTTTCTCTCTCTCTCTCACTACCTCTCTCAACCTCTTTCTCTCTCTCTCTCTACCTCTCTCAACCTTTCTCTCTCTCTCTCTCTACCTCTCTCAACCTCTTTCTCTCTCTCTCTCTCACTACCTCTCTCAACCTCTTTCTATCTCTCTCTCTACCTCTCTCAACCTCTTTCTCTCTCTCTACCTCTCTCAACCTTTCTCTCTCTCTCTCTACCTCTCAACCTCTTTCTCTCTCTCTCTCTCTACCTCTCAACCTCTTTCTCTCTCTCTCTCTCTACCTCTCTCAACCTCTTTCTCTCTCTCTCTCTTTCTCTCTCTCTCTCTCTCTCTACCTCTCTCAACCTCTTTCTCTCTTCTACCTCTCTCAACCTCTTTCTCTCTCTCTCTCTCTCTCTCTACCTCTCTCAACCTCTTTCTCTCTCTCTCTCCCTACCTCTCTCTCTCTCTCTACCTCTCTCAACCTCTTTCTCTCTCTCTCTCTCTACCTCTATCAACCTCTTTCTCTCTCTCTCTCTACCTCTTTCTCTCTCTCTCTCTCACTACCCTCTCTCAACCTCTTCTCTCTCTCTCTCTACCTCTCTCAACATCTTTCTCTCTCTCTCTCTCTCTACCTCTCTCAACCTCTTCTATCTCTCTCTACCTCTCAACCTCTTCTCTCTCTCTACCTCTCAACCTCTTTCTCTCTCTCTCTCTACCTCTCTCAACATCTTTCTCTCTCTCTCTCTCTCTACCTCTCTCAACCTCTTCTCTCTCTCTCTCTCTCTCTACCTCTCTCAACCTCTTTCTCTCTCTCTCACTACCTCTCTCAACCTTTCTCTCTCTCTCTCTCTCTCTACCTCTCTCAACCTCTTCTATCTCTCTCTCTCTACCTCTCAACCTCTTTCTCTCTCTCTCTCTACCTCTCAACCTTTCTCTCTCTCTCTCTCTCTCTCTCACTACCTCTCTCAACCTCTTTCTCTCTCTCTCTACCTCTCAACCTCTTTCTCTCTCTCTCTCAACCTTTCTCTCTCTCTCTCTCTCTACCTCTCTCAACCTCTTTCTCTCTCTCTCTCTCTCTCTACATCTCAACCTCTTTCTCTCTCTCTCTCTCTCTAACTCTCTCAACCTCTTTCTCTCTCTCTCTCTCTACCTCTCTCTACCTCTCTCAACCTCTTTCTCTCTCTCTCTCTCAACCTCTTTCTATCTCTCTCTCACTACCTCTCTCAACCTCTTTCTCTCTCTCTCTCTCATCTACCTCTATCAACCTCTTTCTCTCTCTCTCTACCTCTCTCAACCTTTCTCTCTCTCTCTACCTCTCAACCTCTTTCTCGCTCTCTCTCTCTACCTCTCTCAACCTCTCTCTCTCTCTCTCAACCTCTCTCTCTCTCTCTCAACCTCTTTCTCTCTCTCTCTCTCACTACCTCTCTCAACCTCTTTCTCTCTCTCTCTCTCTACCTCTCAACCTTTCTCTCTCTCTCTCTCTACCTCTCTCAACCTCTTTCTCTCTCTCTCTCTCTCTACCTCTCTCAACCTCTTTCTCTCTCTCTCTCTCTCTCTCAACCTCTTTCTCTCTCTCTCGCTACCTCTCTCAACCTCTTTCTCTTTCTCTCTACCTCTCTCAACCTCTTTCCTCTCTCTCAACCTCTTTCTCTCTCTCTACCTCTCAACCTTTCTCTCTCTCTCTCTATCTCTCAACCTCTTTCTCTCTCTCTCTCTCTCACTACCTCTCTCAACCTTTCGCTCTCTCTCTACCTCTTTTTCTCTCTCTCTCTACCTCTCTCAACCTCTTTCTCTCTCTCTCTACCTCTCTCAACCTTTCTCTCTCTCTACCTCTCTCAACCTCTTTCTCTCTCTCTACCTCTCTCAACCTCTTTCTCTCTCTCTACCTCTCATCCTTTCTCTCTCTCTCTACCTCTCTCAACCTCTCTCTCGCTACCTCTCTCAACCTCTTTCTCTCTCTCTCTCTCTCTACCTCTCTCAACCTCTTTCTCTCTCTCTCTACCTCTCTCAACCTCTTTCTCTCTCTCTCTACCTCTCTCAACCTCTTTCTCTCTCTCTCTCTCTACCTCAACCTCTTTCTCCCTCTCTCTCTCCCTACCTCTCTCGACCTCTTTCTCTCTCTCTCTCTCTACCTCTCTCAACCTCTTTCTCTCTCTCTCTCTCTCTCTACCTCTCAACCTCTTTCTCTCTCTCTGTACCTCTCTCAACCTCTTTCTCTCTCTCTCTCTCTACCTCTCTCAACCTCTTTCTCTCTCTCTCTCTACCTCTCTCAACCTCTTTCTCTCTCTCTCTCTCTACCTCTCTCAACCTCTTTCTCTCTACCTCTCTCAACCTTTCTCACAATCTCTCTACCTCTCAACCTCTTTCTCTCTCTCTCTCTCACTACCTCTCTCAACCTCTTTCTCTCTCTCACTACCTCTCTCAACCTCTTTCTCTCTCTCAACCTTTCTCTCTCTCTCTCTCTCTACCTCAACCTCTTTCTCTCTCTCTCTACCTCTCTACCTCTTTCTCTCTCTCTCTCTCTACCTCTCAACCTCTTTCT
>NW_027603517.1:0-13673 GCF_053455715.1 Rhinoraja longicauda
CTCAACCTCTTCCTCCCCCCTCCTTCCACCTCCATCCCCACTCTCTCCCCCCTCAATCCCAACCTCCATCACCACTCAGCCCCTAACTCACCCCTCCCTCCTTCCCTCCATCCGACCCTCCCCCACTCCCTCCCCCCCTCCCTCCACCCTTCCACCCCCTCTCCCCCTCCTTCCACCCTCCCTCCCCCCTCCCGGTTACAATGGAAACCCTACGGGACGGGCCCAACGGGGAAAGAGGGGTACTGGGAAAAGGGGAGTTCCCCTCCCTCCCCTCCTCCCTCCCCTCCCCCCTACCCCTCTTCCCCCCTCCCCCTCCCCTCCCCCTCCCCTCCTCCCTCCACACCTCCCTCCTCCCTCCCTCCCCCCCTCCCGGTTACAATGGAAACCCTACGAGGACGGGCCCAACGGGGAAAGAGGAGTACTGGGAAAAGGGGAGGTCCCCCTCCCTCCCCCCTTCCCCCCTTCCCCCTCCCCTCCCCATCCCCTCTCCCTCCCCCTCCCTCCCCCTCCCCCCTACCCCCTACCCCCCTCCCTCCCCTCCCCCCTCCCTCCCCTCCCCTCCTCCCTCCTCCCTCCCTCCCCCTTCCCGCCCTCCCTCCTCCCGGTTACAATGGAAACCCTACGAGGACGGGCCCAACGGGGAAAGAGGGGTACTGGGAAAAGGGGAGGTCCCCCTCCCTCCCTCCCCCCTACCCACTTCCCTCCCCTCTCCCTCCCCCCCTTCCCTCCTCCCTTCCCCCTCCCCTCCCCCCTCCCATCCCCCCCTCTCCCCCTCCCTCCCCCCTACCCCCCTCCCTCCCCTCTCCCTCCCCCCTCCCCTCCCCCCTCCCTCCCTCCTCCCTCCCCCCTTCCCTCCCCCAACCCTCCCCCTTTCCTCCCCTCCCGGTTACAATGGAAACCCTACGAGGACGGGCCCAACGGGCCCACTCGGGTCTAGTATACTACTAAAACTCTGCGGTCCAACATTCCGTATGTATGGATGTATATGTGTATGTACGCAAAGATTCCGAAGAGTTTCTGTCCATAACTTACAAACCCTACTCCTCCCTGACGGTACACCAAAGCGCTACGATTTTTGTACCGCCATATTCACCATTAACATGGGCAACTATTGTAAGTACTTTCGTTCAAATTGAAGCTGCCTTTTTAAAGCTAGAGAGATATTAAAGTTTAATTTTCATTTCTAACCCTTTTCTTGAAGGGGCTTCAGCGCGTGATGTCACAATGGCACCCGTGCACCAATGAGAGATCAGCTCGGTTTTAAATTTACATCTTCAGCTTGTGACGTCACAATGCTTGTGTGAGATTGTTGCAACATTGTTGCGAAAGGCAACTGCCAGTTTTTTAAGTTGTGCGAGTCACTTAACATACACAGATCAGCATGGGGCCCCTATTCCCTCCCTCCCCCCCCTTCCCCCCTCAACCCCTTCCTCCCCACACTCCTTCCCACCTCCATCCCCACTCCCTCCCCCCCTCCTCCCCAACTCCCTCCCCACCTCCCTCACCCCTCCTCCCCTAACTCCCCCCCCTCCCTCCTTCCCTCCATCCCTCCCCCCCTCCCTCCACCCTTCCATCCCTCTCCCCCTCCCCCCTCCTTCCACCCTCCCTCCCCCCTTCTGGTTACAAAGGAAACCCTACGGGGACGGGCCCAACGGGGAAAGAGGGGCACTGGGAAAAGGGGAGGTCCCCCTCCCTCCCCTCCCCTCCCCCCTCCCCCTCCCCCCTAACCCTCTCCCTCCCCCTTCCCCCCTCCCCTCCTCCCTCCACACCTCCCTCCTCCCTCCCTCCCCTCCTCCCGGTTACAATGGAAACCCTACGAGGACGGGCCCAACGGGGAAAGAGGGGTACTGGGAAAAGGGGAGGTCCCCCTCCCTCCCCCTTACACGCTCCCTCCCTCCCCCTCCCCCTCTCCCTCCCCCTCCCCCTCTCCCTCCCCCCTCCCCTCCCTCCCCCTCCCCTCCTCCCTCCACACCTCCCTCCTCCCTCCCCCCTACCCCCCTCCCTCCCCTCTCCCTCCTCCCCCTTCCCCCTCCCTCCCCCTCCCCTCCTCCCTCCCCCTCCCCTCCTCCCTCCACACCTCCCTCCTCCCTCCCTCCCCCTTCCCTACCTCCCCTCCTCCCGGTTACAATGGAAACCCTACGACGACGGGCCCAACGGGGAAAGAGGGGTACTGGGAAAACGGGTGGTCCCCCTCCCTCCCCCCTTCCCCCCTCCCTACCCCCTCCCTCCCCTCTCCCTCCCCCTTGCCCCTTCCCCCTCCCCCTCCCCTCCCCCCTCCACACCTCCCTCCTCCCTTCCCTCCCCCCCACTCCCCTCCCGGTTACAATGGAAACCTTACGAGGACGGGCACAACGGGGAAAGAGGGGTACTGGGAAAAGGGGAGGTCCCCCTCCCTCCCCCTTCCACCCTCACCCCTTCCCCCCACCCCTCCCCCTCTCCCTCCCCCCTCCCTCCACCTCCCCCCCTTCCCCCCTCCCCCTCCCCTCCTCCCTCCACACCTCCCTCTTCCCTCCCTCCCCCCTCCCTCCCTGCCTCACGGTTACAATGGAAACCCTACGAGGACGGGCCCAACGGGGAAAGGGGTGTGCTGGGGAAAGGGGGGGGGAGAGTAAGAGTGTATCTGGGGGAGAGAGAATGGGGGGGTCTGAGAATGGGGACTGGGGAGGGGGACAACAGGGGGCTTGGTGGTTTGGGAAAGAAGAGTACTGGGAAAAGGGGAGGTACCCCTCCCTCCCCACTCTCCTCCCTCCCTCATCCCTCCCTCCCTCCCGTCCCAGCAGCGCTGACCGCCGGGAGGTGTAGTCGCCGTCGCCTCTCCCGCTGTTTGATTTCATTTATAACAAAGACATTTATTTAAAATGAGGAATGTGATTTTCATTAAGTTTGATTTTATTTATTTTAAAAAAGCTGATGCTCTATAGATAAGTTTATTTCCTTTTCAACAAAGAACGCTGTTTATTTTAAAGTAAAATAGACCCTCCCCCCACCCCCCTCCCTCCCCTCTCCCTCCCCATCCCCCTCCCCTCCTTCCCCCTCCCCTCCCCCCTCCACTCCACCCTCCCCTCCCCCCCTCCCTCCCACTTCCCTCCCTCCCATCCTCCCGGTTACAATGGAAACCCTACGAGGACGGGCCCAACGGGCCCACTCGGTCTAGTATACTACTAAAACTCTGGGTTCGTGTGTATGTACGGAAGATTCCGTATGTACGAAAGATTCCGAAGATTTCTGTCCATAACTTACAAACCCTACTGCTCCTAGACGGTACACCAAAGCCCTACGATTTTTGTACCGCCATATTCACCATTAACATGGGCAACTATTGTAAGTACTTTCGTTCAAATTGAAGCTACATTTTTAAAGTTAGAGAGATATTAAAGTTTAAATTTTCATTTCTAACACTTTTCTTGAAGGGGCCAAACCCTACTCCTCCCAGACGGTACACCAAAGCGCTACGATTTTTGTACCGCCGTATTCACCATTAACATGGGCAACTATTGTAAGTACTTTCGTTCAAATTGAAGCTACCTTTTTAAAGCTAGAGAGATATTAAAGTTTAAATTTTTCATTTCTAACCCTTTTCTTGAAGGGGCTTCAGCGCGTGATGTCACAATGGCACCCGTGCACCAATGAGAGATCAGCTCGCGATGGACAAGCGGCTGCTATTGGGTGTTTACTACTTTAAATTTACATAATTTTTTTTCTGACCTTTTTTTTCAAGCTCTTCAGCTTGTGACGTCACAATGCTTGTGTGAGATGGTTGCGACATTGTTGCGAAAAGCAACTGCCAGTTTTTTAAAGTTGTGCGAGTCACTTAACATACACAGATCAGCATGGGGCCCCTATTCCCTCCCTCCCCCCCCTTCCCCTCTCAACCCCTTCCTCCCCACTCCTTCCCACCTCCACCCCCCCTCCCTCCCCCCCTTCCCCCCTCCCCTCCCCCTCCCCCTCCCTCCCCCTCCACCCTCCACACCTCCCTCCCTCCCCCTTCCCTCCCTCCCTTCCTCCCGGTTACAATGGAAACCCTACGAGGACGGGCCCAACGGGGAAAGAGGGGTACTGGGAAAAGGGGAGGTCCCACTTCACCTCTCAACCCCTTCCTCCCCCCTCCTTCCCACCTCCATCCCCACTCCCTCCCCCCCTCCCTCCCCCTCAATCCCAACCTCCATCACCACTCAGCCCCTAACTCCCCCCCTCCCTCCTTCCCTCCATCCCACCCTCCCCCACTCCCTCCCAACTCCCTCCACCCTTCCATCCCTCTCCCCCTCCCCCCTCCTTCCACCCTCCCTCCCCCCTCCCGGTTACAATGGAAACCCTACGGGGACGGGCCCAACGGGGAAAGAGGGTTACTGGAAAAAGGGGAGATCCCCCTCCTTCCCCTCCCCCCTCCCCCCTTCCCTCCCCCTTCCCCCCTCCCCTTCCCCCCTCCCTCCCCCTCCCCTCCTCCCTCCACACCTCCCTCCTCCCTCCATCCCCCCTCCCGGTTACAATGGAAACCCTACGAGGACGGGCCCAACGGGGAAAGAGGGGTACTGGGAAAAGGGGAGGTCCCCCTTCCCCCCTCAACCCCTTCCTTCCCACCTCCATCCCCACTCCCTCCCCCCTCCTCCCCCTCCCTCCCCAACTCCCTCCCCCCTCCACCTCCCCCTAACTCCCCCCCTCCCTCCTTCCCTCCATCCCTCCCTCCCCAATCCCTCCCCCCTCCCTCCACCCTTCCATCCCTCTCCCCCCTCCTTCCACCCTCCCTCCCCCCTCCCGGTTACAATTGAAACCCTATGAGGACGGGCCCATCGGGGAAAGAGGGGTACTGGGAAAAGGGGAGGTCCCCCTCCCTTCCCCCTTCCCCCTCCCCTCCCCCCTCCCTCACCCTCCCCCCTACCCCCTCCCTCCCCTCCCCTCCTCCCTCCACACCTCCCTCCTCCCTCCCTCCCCTTCCCTCCCTCCCCTCCTCCCGGTTACAATGGAAACCCTACGAGGACGGGCCCAACGGGGAAAGAGGGGTACTGGGAAAAGGGGAGGTCCCCCTCCCTCCCCCTTACACCCTCCCTCCCTCCCCCTCCCCCTCTCCCTCCCCCCTCCCCTCCCCCCTCCCTCCCCCTCCCCTCCTCCCTCCACACCTCCCTCCTCCCTCCCTCCCCCTTCCCTCCCTCCCCTCCTCCCGGTTAAAATGGAAACCCTACGAGGACGGGCCCAACGGGGAAAGAGGGGTACTGGGAAAAGGGGACGTCCCCCTCCCTCACCCCCTCCCCTCCCCCTCCCTCCCCCCTACCCCCCTCCCTCCCCTCCCCCCCTTCCCCCTCCCTCCCCCTCCCCTCCTCCCTCCCCCTCCCCTCCTCCCTCCACACCTCCCTCCTCCCTCCCTCCCCCTTCCCTACCTCCCCTCCTCCCGGTTACAATGGAAACCCTACGACGACGGGCCCAACGGGGAAAGAGGGGTACTGGGAAAACGGGTGGTCCCCCTCCCTCCCCCCTTCCCCCCTCCCTAACCCCTCCCTCCCCTCTCCCTCCCCCTTCCCCCTTCCCCCTCCCCCTCCCCTCCCCCTCCACACCTCCCTCCTCCCTTCCCTCCCCCCCACTCCCCTCCCGGTTACAATGGAAACCCTACGGGGACGGGCCCAACGGGGAAAGAGGGTTACTGGAAAAAGGGGAGATCCCCCTCCTTCCCCTCCCCCCTTCCCTCCCCCTTCCCCCCTCCCCTTCCCCCCTCCCTCCCCCTCCCCTCCTCCCTCCACACCTCCCTCCTCCCTCCATCCCCCCTCCCGGTTACAATGGAAACCCTACGAGGACGGGCCCAACGGGGAAATAGGGGTACTGGGAAAAGGGGAGGTCCCACTTCCCCCCTCAACCTCTTCCTCCCCCCTCCTTCCCACCTCCATCCCCACTCTCTCCCCCCTCAATCCCAACCTCCATCACCACTCAGCCCCTAACTCACCCGTCCCTCCTTCCCTCCATCCGACCCTCCCCCACTCCCTCCCCCCCTCCCTCCACCCTTCCACCCCTCTCCCCCTCCCCCCTCCTTCCACCCTCCCTCCCCCCCCTCCCGGTTACAATGGAAACCCTACGGGGACGGGCCCAACGGGGAAAGAGGGGTACTGGGAAAAGGGGAGGTCCCCCTCCCTCCCTCCCCCCTTCCCCCTCCCCTCCCCCCTCCTCCCTCCCCCTCCCCCCTACCCCCCTCCCTCCCCTCCCCCCTCCCTCCCCTCCCCTCCTCCCTCCACACCTCCCTCCTCCCTCCCTCCCCCTTCCCGCCCTCCCCTCCTCCCGGTTACAATGGAAACCCTACGAGGACGGGCCCAACGGGGAAAGAGGGGTACTGGGAAAAGGGGAGGTCCCCCTCCCTCCCTCCCCCCTACCCACCTCCCTCCCCTCTCCCTCCCCCCCTTCCCTCCTCCCTTCCCCCCTCCCCCTCCCATCCCCCCCTCTCCCCCTCCCTCCCCCTACCCCCCTCCCTCCCCTCTCCCTCCCCCCTCCCCCCCTCCCCTCCCCCCCTCCCTCCCCCTTCCCTCCCCCAACCCTCCCCCTTTCCTCCCCTCCCGGTTACAATGGAAACCCTACGAGGACGGGCCCAACGGGCCCACTCGGTCTAGTCTATATACTAAAACTCTCGTTTGTTTGTTTGTTTGTTCCTGAACTACAGCCAAAACAGTACACGATAGTGCGACAATTTTAGGCCCACCTTACTCACCGTTGCCCCTTTGGTGCTAATGGAAGAAGTTTCATTGAAATCGGTGTTATATTTTTAAAGTTATTCACATTTTAAAGTTTAAATCTATCTCCTAGGGAGGGAGGTGGGAGGGAGGGAGGGGGGAGGGAGGGAGGATAAGGGGGGTTGAGGGGAATGGAGTGGGGGGAAGGGGAATGGGTGAGGGGAAAGGGGGAGTAGGGGGGGAGGGGAGGGGGAGGAAGGAGGGGGGAGGAGAGGGTGCTGCATCAATGCAGGAGAGATTTGGGCCAAACGGGTCCACTTGGTCTAGTAATACCTAAATACTGGCTCCGATAAAAGGAGGACTAAATACAAGGAAGTAGAAGTTACGTTACAGCTACAGCTGGTTAGACCGCATCTATCCAATGAACAGTTGTAGAGTCCACGTCTAAGGAAGGATACATTTGTAAAAGAGTAAATGCAATATAGATTTACCAGAATGGTTCCTTGGTCTGCAGTGGTCAAGCTGCAGTCAAAGTAACCAGAATAATTCCTTTGACTGCAGACTCAAATAAGAAAGATCCATCTATCTTCAACATTCAATGGCTTTACCATCATGGAGACCCTCCACATCAAAATCTGTGACCAAAAACTCTAATAGATCAACCACATATTGTTTAAGAAGGAACCACAGATGTTGGTTTAAACCAAAGATAGACACAAAAAGCTGGAGTAACTCAGCGGGACAGGCAGCATCTCTGGAGAGAAGGAATGGGTGACATCACCCATTCCTTCTCTCCAGAGATGCTGTCTGTCTCGCTGAATTACTCCAGCTTTTTGTGTCTCACCACATATCGTTGCTGTAACAGCAGTATTTATGCATTATAAACAAATAGTGTCCTACAGCAAGTGACTTATCCACCAAATGCTCTACTATTTACTGTGCACAGAGAAAAAAACCCGTAATGAAAGACCATCCACTTGTTGGCATAAGTGTAGGTCCAACAATTTTGAAGAAAATCAATATCACAAGGGACAAAGTGGTCCATTTAATTGGCACCCCATTTATCTCCTAAACATTCAATTGTGCCTCCACTTGTGAATCATAGCTGGAGTGTGTAACATCAACAAAATGTATTGCAATTCCTCACCCAAGCTACTCCAATGGCTCCAGTATTACCTCACAAACCCATGTTCTCCATAGCCAGGAAGAACATGTGATTAAATATGTGTGAACAAAATCACCTGCATGTTGCGCTTAAAATTATATGCCAGGAAAATTATTACCATTCCTTTAGTGACATTGAGTCATTCATTGAGGGAATTCATTGGAAACTTTTCTGTGATTTCAGTGCACAACTGAAAAATAACTAGTTTTGTTTCAAAACCGTAAGCCTTTCGTAACCAAATGGGACCTGATTTATTTTCTATTCTTGCTATTAAGGGCGTGCAGCTTAGGTTTACTAGGTTAATTCCCGGAATGGCGGGACTGTCATATGTTGAAAGACTGGAGCGACTAGGCTTGTATACACTGGAATTTAGAAGGATGAGAGGGGATCTTATCGAAACGTGTAAGATTATTAAGAGGTTGGACACGTTAGAGGCAGGAAATATGTTCCCAATGTTGGAGGAGTCCAGAACAAGGGGCCACAGTTTAAGAATAAGGGGTAGGCCATTTAGAACTGAGATGAGGAAAAGCTTTTTCAGTCAAAGAGTTGTGAATCTGTGGAATTCTCTGCCTCAGAAGGCAGTGGAGGCCAATTCTCTGAATGCATTCAAGATAGAGCTCTTAAGGATAGTGGAGTCAGGGGGTATGGGGAGAAGGCAGGAACGGGGTACTGATTGAGAATGATCAGCCATGATCACATTGAATGGCGGTGCAGGCTCGAAGGGCCGAATGGCCTACTCCTGCACCTATTTTCTATGTTTCTATTGTCTATTGTCTATTGAGTCTAAATCGTAGAACATTGTACCAGACAGCATTATGGGGCGCCTTCATCAAAAATGCAACAGCAATTCAAAAAAGTGGCTCACAACCATCTTTTAAGCCATGGGCAATAAGCCAGCAAAGTCCATTTTAATTAAATATTTTTTTAAAAGACAAAAACTCGAACTATATTTCCAGATCTTTAGGTTAAGAGTGATTTGAATTAAGACATAAATATAAAGGAGAAGTGTTCCGATGGATAGAGCAAAACAATTTCTACTGGTTTGGAAGTTAAGAACAAGGGGCATAGTCTACAAACTTTAAGACAAGCATTTCAGGAATGAAATTAGTAAATAAATGTATATGGAAATGGTAGATACAAAAAGCTGGAGTAACTCAGCGGGACAGACAGCATCTTTGGAGAGAAGGAATTGGTGACGTTTCGGGTCGAGACCCTTAGAGGTCCCTTGCAAACACCAATTGAAATTAGGTCAATTTGATCATTTTAAATCTGTATTTGAGATTGTTAACTGAGGTTACTAAGTGATCTGTGGCAAAGATGGTTAGATGAAGTTAGATAACAGATTAGCACTGTAGGAGCCATTTACGCTTAAATCAGTTACTGTCATTATATTATGGCTATGTTTAATATTTCTAGTTTCTGCCTTTTTTGCAAGCTTGTGGGTGTGATTTGATACATAATGGGGAGTGCCTACATCTGAGGAGGCTAGCATAGCCACAGAGATATGGGGTCAGTTTAGTCTTGGAGGATGGAGAGAATACAGTTTTTTACCACAACCACACCAGCCACGACCACACGGTAACGACTACACGATCTCGACTGTATTGTTTGAAGAAGAAACAGTTGATAAGAACGAAAGGTTATGAATTACTCTTTTGATTTGTGCTATTTTAATAAAGACCAATTATTCAAGATACGGCGTTTGGAAGATTCATTTTTGTTATCTCAGAGTGCGGTGTGTGCGTAAGCTATACCTCCATTCCATCCCCGAGCAGTAATGGTTATCAAAGTTGGACTTTGAGAAGGTATAGAAACTGCCATTACATCTAAGTAAAAGTCTACTCTAACAGTTGACTCTAAGTAAGACTGTTCTACAAGTAAAATCCGATTCAACAGTGGAACTGAAGAAGAAGCTGGATCTCTGCCAGAGATTAGAGCTGAAATCCTTGAACAAAGAATCTGCTGGTCGAAGGCAAATTGACATGGTCTACACCTGGATCATTAGAAAGTTGTAGACTTCATTGACCGGGTACCGTGAGTAGTCACAACTGTTTAGTCGTAATTTTAAGTTAAGAAGTTTAAAAACTTAAAAGCCTGTGGTAAAATTCTGCAGAAGTACTTTGTGATACAAGAAGCATGTTTATGCTACAAGAAGATAAGAAACACAAACTCGCATAGTACGACCTTGAAAATAATGATGTTCTACAAGATAAGGTGCTCAGCTAGCAATTGTTTACCATAGATACTGGCTAGAAGACTTTCGGAGCCTTGAAAAATAATGATGTGTTTTGAAAAATTACTCATTCTGTTTTGAATTCTTCTGGTGTTTATGGAACAAAGCGTAAGCACCAATTCATCATGGATCTTCCATCAGGGAAGTATGAAGAACAGCTGAAGAGGGAGGCTGAGGAACGAGCAGAACAGCTGAAGAGGGAGGCTGAGGAATGAGCAGAACAGCTGAAAAGGCAGGCAGAACAGCTGAAGAGGGAGAAGGAACGATTGGAATAACCACAAAGCTGGCAGTTGCCGGAGCAAGGAGGGACATACTGGAAGGCCAAAAATCAAAATGCGGCTCAAGAGTATCTCAGAAGAAGAGTTCCTTAATCCAAGAAGGAGCTACTAAGCTGGAAACAGCAGCTAAAGTCAACCCACAGCCAGAGCC
This sequence comes from Rhinoraja longicauda, assembly GCF_053455715.1. Lineage (NCBI taxonomy): Eukaryota > Metazoa > Chordata > Chondrichthyes > Rajiformes > Arhynchobatidae > Rhinoraja > Rhinoraja longicauda. The sequence continues at coordinate 10,472 of NW_027603517.1, forward strand.
AGTCTGGTCTTGTGACACAGAACTGGCACTAAGTAAGTGGATGGCCGACAAAACTTCATCAAAGCAACCGGGTACTAGACCGAAGCAACCAACCTTTGGGATGTCTGTTAAGGCTCGAAATGAGTCAACCCAGTACTCTTCTCAGAGGCCTGTTCATCAGCCACCTGCGCCCAGCCAGAGACAAACAACTGGTCATGGGACTCGTGGCAAAATTTACCCGGATCGATCTGCACCAAACCAGGGATCTCAAAGTGAATTCTATGAATTGGTGAGGTATCAAACGAGAATCAGCGAGCTCCTAGCTCAACAAATTCTCTCTTCCACCTTACCCCCAATGGAAATTCCTAAATATGATGGTGATCCTTTGCAATATGAAACTTTCATAATAGCGTTTGAAGAAGGAGTGGAAATGAAAACTACTAGTCACAGAGATCGCTTACGATTTCTGGAGCACTACACAAGCGGTTATTCGAACCAGCTTGTTAAAAGTTGTCGACATTTGCCTGCGGATGAGGGCTATCAAATGGCAAGAGAGTTGCTTAAAGAGCATTGTGGTAACCAACAGAAGATTGCTAATGCATTCATGAGGAAGGCCTTTGCTTGGACAGTTATCAAGGCGGAAGATGTGAAGGCTTTGCAAGAGTTTGCGACATTTCTTAGGGGTTGTTGTAATTTGATGAGAAATAGCAACCACATGGAAGAAATGAATGTTGTTAGTAATATAAAGACTATCATTCTAAAACTGCCCTATTGGCTTAGAGAAAAGTGGAGAGATAATGCACGCCTGATACAGGAGGTTGACGAAAGAGAGGCCATGCTTCCTGACCTGGTGAATTTCATGGAAAGAGAAGTATGGTTAATGTCAAACCTAGGCCATGAGAATATTCAAGATCCTAAACCAGCAACTGTCAAAGGTTCTACTTTTACTAAAACAAAGGGAAGATCAGGACCTAAGGAAAGCAGTTTTGCTGCCGCTGTAATACCCGTAGAAACGAAGGACGGAATAAAAAGAGATGCATCTACCATTAAGCCACAAGGGTTTTGTTTTTCATGTAATGAAGTTGGTCACACTATAAGATGGTGTCGAAAATTCAAGAAGAAGGAATATAAAGAAAAAAATGACTTCTTGAGAGAGATGGGAATCTGTTATGTATGTTTGAAGAAAGGACACATGGTTAAAGACTGCAGGAATCGGATAACTTGTAATATATGCAAACAAGATTATCCTGAATTACTTCACACTGAACAGAAGAATACGGACGAGAAGCCGGAGCAAATGGAACAAAAGAAGCCAGCTACTAGTGATGTTGTTGCCTCACCTCAGATAAATACACATATTGGGGCCGGGGTAGAAACCTGTATTTTCTCCATCTTACCAGTACAGGTAAGGAGCAGCAAGAGGAATACAGTGTTGCAAACATACACATTTTTGAACAGTGGAAGTTCAGCTACCTTATGCACAGAAAGCTGTGAGGCTGGACATCACAGGAGAAAAGATTAAGCTTCTCTTGAATACTCTAGGTGATCAGAAATGCTACGATAGTTATCATATCACAAGTATGGAAATATCTTGTCTGGAGGAAGACAATTTTATACAAATATCTGGTGTGTTTACACATTAGACTATGCCCGTTTCTCATCCAAATATACCTAAGCAAGAAGACTTGAAAAAATGGCCTTACTTGAAAGATGTCAAGATACCTAAAATAAATTCTGATATCGACCTACTTATCGGAACGAATGCTTTGAAGGCATTAGAACCTAGAAAGGTTGTTACCAGTCAAGGAGATGGACCGTTTGCTGTGAGAACCCTACTCGGATGGGTTATCTATGGCTCCTTGAGGAACACCAAAGGCAAAGAATAACCATACTGCTGCTGCCATCAATCGAATATCTATTGTAAATCTAGAGGAGTTGTTGACCAAGCAATACAGTCATGACTTCAATGAAAGAACCAGCAAGGAATCAGAAGAAATGTCCAGAGAGGAGGTCAATTTTTTGGAAATTATGAATTACAGTAAAGATGGGCCAGAATTTCTCTGTAAACCAGACAGAGAATGGCCAAAGCTTAACCTGGAAACTGAAATCTCTGCTAATGATCCAGAGATCAATGGTTTTGCAGTGGACTCGTAAGAGAAATGAAACTCAGTAGCTGTGAAATGGATCCTGGCAAACTAAAGGAAAAAGGTTGACAAAGAGATGCAAGTCCTTAAAGCATCATACCGAGGACAGTGTTTATGTCCCGGTGATCTTTTTAAGGCAGAAAGTGCAGTTATCTTTTTCTGTTAAAGACAAGAATACAAGGAAGAGCTATCAACATTACAAGCTGGTGAGCATAGTGTTAAAAGAAGTAGTCATTTATACAGGCTTGATCCGATACTGGATAAAGGACTTCTGAGAGTAGATGGTTGCCTAAATAAACTACCGATGCCTGAAGAAGTTAAGCATCCTATTATTCTCTCGAAGGACTTTCATATTTCAACATTGCTGTTATGACATATTCATGAACAGATCGGACATGGAGGAAGAAATGACATGCTGTCACAACTTCGTAGAATACTAGCGATCATGCCAGACGTTAAAGGTTTTGTGCGTACTGTATGGCTTCAGACTAAGGACAACATCTTGGTAAGGCCGATATCCAAGATATGTCTGCTTCTAGAAGGTGAAGGAGAAGATGGAAGAATCGCTAAAGAAGTTTGAATGCCAACATATAATGCATATTACTTATGTTTTTGATATATGTTAAGCTTTTATAGCTCCTTTTAATATTTATTGGTAATTGCTTGGTTATATACGTAGAACAATTAGGGGCTGGTGTGTAGGAGCCGTTTATGCTTAAATTAGTTACTGTCATTATATTATGGCTATGTTTAATATTTCTAGTTTCTGTCTTTTTTGCTTGCTTGTGGGTGTGATTTGATATGTAATGGGGAGTGTCTACAATGTTCTCATAAGACCTTAGTTGGGCTTTTGAATACTTCCTGTGAATGTAGTACTACTGCCACCAACATTACCTCTTCATGTATGACCATATTATTTTGTTCTTTGTCTTGCCCTTTGACAATTTTGTTTCTACTCATTCTATATACAGAACAAATTACTGAGGGTATTTCACAAGCTTTTTGAGATATACATCATATTTACCACCTGCCATCATTACTTCAGAACCCCATTCTATTATGTTCATACGTAATTACTG
>NW_027603518.1:0-13666 GCF_053455715.1 Rhinoraja longicauda
GTCCAGCACCTTGTGTTTTTTCTCTTTGAAAAGCAGCATTTGCAGATCCTTTTATCTCCATCTTGCATTAATGTCATTCCTTTAACCTATGTATTATTTTATTTAATATTTGTCTGTGTTCTAATCCAAGCAGTAGCAATCATAATGACCAGATGTGCAGCATGTAGCACACCATTGGTCTTAAGATAGACACAAAAAGCTGGATTAACTCAGCGGGACAGGGAGCATCTCTGGAGCGGAATGGGTGACATTTCGAGTCAAGACCCTTCTTCAGACTAAAGAAGGGTCTCGACCCGAAACGTCAGCCATTCCTTTTCTCCATGGATGCTGCCTGGCCCGCTGAGTTAATCCAGCTTTTTGTGGCTATCTTCAGTTTAAACTAGCATCTGCAGTTCCCTCCCACCATTGGACTTGGCCAGTGGGCACTCATTGCCAATGGGTGCCATCGCATCACAGCTGGCATCTAGGTTATCTCCCAGTTGCATCATTGCCTGGCTGGTCGGGAAAGAGTTAAGAAGGACAGTTTCACGATGAGCCGATTGCAGACAAGTGAGCACTGGGGTCAGTGACAAGGAACTGGTTCAGCGACTGCTGCCAGGAGCCAGCCTTTCTGCCACAGTGCCTCCTCTGTTATTCTTGGCGCAGTCGTCGCGACCACAAAGGGGTGGTGATGCAAGACAAGCAGCTGGTGCATTGAAAAGGTCAATGAACAGAGGCAGGCATGGGTTGGCATGTACCTTATTCAGCAGCTTGCTTGTTGCATTCTCTGTCCTAATGTGAGGGTGATCAGTGATCCTCCGACTGGGAATCATGATTAACATATCAAACTATTCCCAGGCACTTCATGGGACCATTACCAAACAACATTTGACAGTGGGTTACTTAAGCAGATAGAGTAAAACTCCATTAATCTGGCACTCTTGGGACTTTGGTTCTCGGAGGCAGATTTTCTGGACGATTATATGTGATTTCACCAATACAGCAATACACTTCTTATTCACCCATTAAAAAGATTTTACACACTGTAAAAATTTCAGTGAAGACGCAACAGATGCAGGAAACATCTGCTGGAGGAACTCAGCGGGTGAGCAGCATCTGACGGGGGAATTAACTGCCAATGTATTGGATTGTAGTCCTATTGTAGAAACAGAAACCAATGAGTTTCAAGGGATGGGCATCCAGTGGTACTGAGTGAATGCAAAGTGAGTGTTGGAACTGGTGCCTTGCAAGTAGTCAAGGATCCTGGGACCTTTGGAGCTGGTGAGTAGGAAGGGTGTATTGGTATTGGTTTATTATTGTCACATGTACCGAGGTACAATGAAAAGCTTTGTTTGCATGCTATCCATTCAAATCTTACTGTACATGAATACAATCAAACCATAAACAAGCCCAACAGGAAATACGAAGATAAAATTAGAATTGTGCACAATAGAGTGTTACAAAGTGATAGGATTACAACAACAGAGAAAGTTATGATAATAAAAGTGCAAGGGCCTATCGCACTGAGGTAGGTCAGAAGAGAGTTAGATAGAGCTCTTAATGATAGCGGAGTCGGGGAGTATGGGGAGAGGGCAGGAACGGGGTACTGATTGTGGATGATCAGCCATGATCACATTGAATGGCGGTGCTGGCCTGAAGGGCCGAATGGCCTACTCCTGCACCTATTGTCTATTGTCTATAAGATCGGGGCTATATCCTTAGTCTTTTCAGAGGATAGTGGGGAAGAAGTGTATCTGGTGATTTCAAGTTTTTGTATCTTCTGCCTGATGGGAGAGGGGAGAAGAGGGAATGACCAAGGTGTAAATGGCCGAGGATTTGACGATTGAAAGAGACGTCAGGAACAAGGATGCAGGTGCAGACATCAATCATTCAGTGAGCCTGATGCCAAACAATCGGGATTTTGGAATGTTTAGATTTGGTGGTTTTACTGCATTTAGGATGGGTATCCAAAGAGTCAGTCAAAGACGCAGATTGAGAAATCCAATCGACACCATTTCTCATGCAATTGGGAGCCGGCTTTACTTGTCAAATCATGTCATTCAAGACCTTTTACCAGACACTTGACCTTTGGTGCTGAAATGCCCATTGTGGCCTCATTCTCCACCCAAAACTTTGGTCTGCAGGAGAAATTTATACCAACTTGCCGTGGGATAGGCCAAAGCTGGTTACCCCTAGGATAACCAGGTCTTCCCAGTGTAATGCTCAGCTGAAACCTCTAACAAATACATCCCATTACTTTTTGGTCTGCCTTTCTGCCAATGTACCTCATCCCCTCCAGGAAGTGATTGCAGGACAAATCATTATGATAATGGGTGGAACAATCTTGGCAAGAGTTAGGATGCAAGAAGCAGAGGTTTGATTGGTGACAACATTGCTGTAGCAATGAATGAGTTCATCATCATCATCATATATATACAGCCAGAAACAGGCCTTTTCGGCCCTCCAAGTCCGTGCCGCCCAGTGGTCTTGTTGATGGAGAGACCAACTGTGTGGAACAGACAGTGTGGTATGTGCTTGAGTACAGCAATCTGCTGGTTAGGTAGAGGTCCAGGTGGCATGGATAGATCAAAGAGACAAATCAGATAGATTTTGCTGCTTCATAATACTTGTACTTAATCCCCAGATCAACCTTACATTTCTCCTCAATAACTTGCAACACTGCGGAAAGCCCAAGTGCACTTATTCTTTACTGCTTCCATAAATCTCCCAATGTTTCTGCCACTTCTAAAGGATCTGTTGCCTGATTGGCAATCCATCTCTAATTCTAATCTCTCGGGAGGAAGGTTCTGCGGTTGCTATGTGGAGCAGGATCAGAAGCATCTCCTTTGTGAATACATGCATTGTGCTTTTACACTTAGCAACCAATGGAATGCCTTTGCCTTTCTCCTTTTCAATATTTTATCCATTATGCTGCAGCGAGCTCACAAGCAATCTTCATCATCCTTGATTCCTCACCATTTTGAAATCAAGACCAGTTATACTGTATATTATCGCCTTTCTTTAGCTGGGCCTTTCAACTTTTTGCCCCCATGAGGCTTCCTTTCCCCTAAAAGCTTTAAAATACCAACCAGAATTCATTGACAACCTCTGGATTCACTCTATTTTGTCCCACTTTTTCTTTTCATGCTTGCTGCGGCTCTGCAGCGCAATATTTCCCCTTGGGTTTCTGAGGTAAGATGGCAACCAGCGACAACCTGAAACTAATGTTGGTATTGGCAAAACCAGCTAAGAATATATCACTTAAATACAAATGTTTTTCCTTTCTGGCCAGCAACCAGTTGCCACAGGAGTGCCACTGGGCTTTGGTCTCCAGTTTATGGTTCCCTGCTGCTTCCCACCAATAGCTGGAACGCACAGGAAAACTATAAATATCAACATTTGATCATTTCCTTTCATAAAAGCAGGCTTTCACGGCAAAATAATCAATACAGAAGTTCACTGTGGGTTAATGGGCGCCCTGCACTGCTGTGTTAATGGCGGTAAATATCAATAACATACAGAAGCAGTGATTTCAGCAACCCAGATAGCAGAATGTAGAGCCATTGATGCCTCGGTGTGAAATGTCCTCAAGGCTGATGCCAAAAGCTTTGCTTTCTGTGGTCTCCCTCTCTACATTGCCACTGCTCAGCTTTGTTGATAGCTGAGGGGCAGGTGCAAAACGCAGCTTTTTGAATGCGATGCAGTTAGACTGAGTGAACATCTATTGAATCATACCGTGGCACAAATCAGCAACTTCAGGAGAGGAGAAAATAACTGCTTTTGAGGCTGTGGGTGGAGTAGTCTGACATGAATATGATGAATCCACTCTGAAGATGCATTTCATGGAAGAAGTTAAAAAAAATAAAAAAAAGGCTCCTGACAACCTATATTTATTACCCCCCAAAAATGTTATTTTGTATGTTATGTTTGTGGTGTGCCAAATGTTGACATGTTCTGCATGCTACACAAGCTGAAATGGTGGTGGTTGTAGGGAATGTGGGAGGGGTGTGAATACACAGCACAACAAAATGGAAAGATTTAGAATGCACCACACATTGGAAAATATTTTTATGAACCTGGAGTGAAACTGAATTGTAAAAAAGATTGATCTTATTTTGGAATTTTAATTTGTGCAGTGTGGCTGCAATCCTTGGGAAAGAGTATAGGCATCTGTTTGACTACTGTTGTATGTCTTCACTACTGTTTTATGCTGTGGTCTTGGTTTCCTTGTTCTCTTGGATGCAATGGTGCTCTCCTAACCCTACTACATTATCACTGGTATGTACATACCTTTGTATGTCAATGCCTGACAACATGACAGTGCCTGAAGCAAGGTCATTGACCCGAAACGTTAAATCTATTTCTCTCTCCACACTAGGATGTTGTGATGTCTTCCTGTTGCCAGGGTTAGAAAGGCCTTAAATATGCCACAGGCCATTTTAAAGGGGTAAACAAACAGAGGTCATTATCTACATGATATCATTGATGTAGTTTCTAAAAAAAAGGGATGAGATCCACAAAGTATATTTGGGGAGCTAGGTCAGGGATTAAAGAGCAGAACTGCTAACGTTGTAATCTTTGGATTCCTACCTATGCCACATGTTATTGAGTGTAGGGGTAAGCGCATAAATCAGGTGAACGCGTAGGGAGAAGGGCTTTATATTTCTAGTTCACTGGGACTATCTCTGGGGGTGGTGGTTCCTGTCCCAATTGGACAGACGAGAGCTCACAAAAATGATCCAACATCCTTACAGAGATTTATTCACAAAATGCTGGAGTAACTCAGCAGGTCAGGCAGCATCTCGGGAGAGAAGGAATGGGTGACGTTTCGGGTCGAGACCCTTCTTCAGACTGATGTCAGGGGGGCGGGACAAAGGAAGGATATAGGTGGAGAACATCTCCTTACAGAGATGTTTGCTAATGATGCTGGGGAAGGCTTAAACTAATTTTTGCAGGGACACGGAGTAGATGTACAAATGGGAGTAGGGAGGACAGGTGTTGTCAAATACAGAAAATAATTAAGTTATCCAAGAGACAAAGCAGACATGAGCATGATCAGGCACATCGCAATATTCTAGGTTGTCAAAACGTCAAGTAGAACAAAAGATGACATTGTAATATTGATTAAGGCATCCATTACAGCATGGACAATATTCTGTAAAGGTGTTATACTAAGTCATTGGAGGAGAGCTTGGATCACTTTGCAGGGGTATACAACGAGTCTCCTAACAGTCATCAGGGGGTAGCAATGTAAGAGTAAAAGGTTAGACCAGTGGGGAGTCTCAACTTGCCCAATATAAACTGGAATTGATTTGGTATGAAAGTGTTTAGAGCATGGAAATAGGCTGTTCGGCCCACAGAGTCTACGCGGGTCACTTGTTCACACTGTTACCCCACTTTCTCAACTACTCTCGACACAATGGGGTAATTTCCAGAGGCCAATTAACCTTTGGGACGTGGAAGAAAACAGGAGCACCCAGAGGAAAGCCACGTGGTCACAAGGCGAACGTGCAAACTCCAAGTAGACAGCACCTGAGGCACTCTGACAGTGTGAGGCAGCGTCTCTAACAGCTACGCCACTGTGCTGGGTGTAGAGCGGGATGGAAATTTTGGACCGGTGTGTAGATAATCCTCCAAGACGAGAGGTAGTACTGGACTTAATCCAAGGGTAAATGGTTAAAGTATCAGCAGGAGAACAATTTGGAGATGGTGACCTTAACTCCAAGTTTCAAGGATGTTATAGAGAAATAACGATGATCTGGAAATTAAAAATTCTTAATTGGGAGAAGGCCAATTTCAGTATCTTAAGGGAGGCCCTGGCAAGGCTAGACCTACCTATAAGGGGCAGGAGAAGCTACTTGTAGATAGAAAGGTACAAAGGGCAAGTGAAAGTCATTGAAAATAAAATTATTTTGTTATTTTACCCCAATGCACGTTTTCACAAGGGTGAAAGATAGGGACAGCAAGTCCAAAGAAGCATGGAGATCAAGGATATTGAGGGCTGGATAAAGAAAAAATGGGAAAATGCATGACAGGTACAGAAAACTGAACATGGGGAAGGCCTTCAGCACGTAGAAATTATATTTAAAAAATAGAAATTAGGAGGACGAAGAAGGTGAATGAATATCTCTGCATCAAGATTCCCAAAGCAATTTGTAAGTATATTAAGGGCAGGAGGGTAACTAGGGAAAGAATTGGACACATTAGAGTCCAAAAGGGCATTGTGTCAAATGATGTAGGTGAGGTCTTGACCAATTTAATTGCATTTTTCAATGTTATCAAAATGTATTGATGAGTGCAATGGGGTTAATGAAGTCTCCATGGACTTCAGCAGGCATTTGACAAGATCCCACATGGTCAAATCAATGTGCTGAGTTTATTGTCATAGGCACATGTACAGTGAGGTAGAGTACATGTGAGGTAGAGGCAGCAGCACCACAGGCACACAGACTTAGACAACATACAAAACATCATTTATACATTAATATCACAATTTCTACAATACAGGGAAAAAGGCTGTGCAAAAGAAAAACAAGACTATAGTGCAAAATACAATTAGAAAAGAAGTCCATGGTCGTGCAAGAGGTGGTTCATGGTGTTCTGTTGCTGAAGTAGGATTAAGGCTCTGCAGGTGGTTTCAAGAACCTGGTGGTTGTGGGAAAGTAGGTGAACCTCATCCAAGGATTTAGAACCAATGGGAAGCAAGGTAAGTTGGCAAATTGGATCAATTGGCTTGGTAACAGGAGGCAGAGGGTGGCAGTAGGGAATTATTCTTGTGGTTGGAAACCTGCAACTATGGGGCTCAGTGGGATTTTTCTTGTTTGTTATTTACACTAATGACTTGGATATGAATAAAGGAGGTATGATTAGTAATTTGCAGATGACATGAAAACGTAGTGCTCCTGATAAATGAGAAGGATGGTCTTATGTTGTAGGAAAATATTGATCGTTTGGTAACATTAGCAGAGTAAAGACAGATGAAATATAATCCAAACAAATGCAAAATCTTGTACTTTAGGAAGTTGAATAAAGGTAGGAGATCTAAATTGCTAGGACCCTGGGGAACAGAGGGGCCTTGATATACAAGTCCAAGAATCCCTGACAGTGATAGCAGACGTAGATATGGTGATGAAGAGGACATATGGGATATTTCACTTAGTTAGCTGGGGTATTGAACATAGAGTAGGGAGACTATGGTACAACTTTATAAAATATTAGTTTTAAAAAATTACATTTTTTTTATCCACAGCTGGAATATTGTGCATAGTTCTGGCTGATACACTAGGAAGGTCACAATTTCACTTGGGTAGGTGTAGGGGAGATTCACCAGGATGTCACCTGGGGTGGCGGGTTTCAGTTGTGAAGAGAGAGTGGTTTATTTTCCTTGAAGGAGAGAAGGCTGAGGGGAGAACTGACTGAATTGTACAAAATTACACAAACCATAAGGAAGATAGTAGGAGACTTTCCTCCATAGCAGGGATGAATTAAATTAGAAGGCATAGAGTAAGGGGATAGAGCGTGAGAGGGGACTGAGGAAGAATTGTTTCCCCAGAAGGGAGTTAGAATCTGGAACGCATTGCCAGAGGAGGTGGAGAAAGAGACTTGTGCAACATTTTGAAAGTATCCAAATGAGCACATGAACCATCAAAGCAGCAAGGTGCTGGACCAAAGGCTGGTTAATGGGAATAGTCTAGATGGGCACTTATAGTTGACATAAATATGGTGGTGCTGGATGACTCTATGACTCCAAGATACTGCTTGAAATGTTGTGAATTTCCAACATTTCCTGTTTTAATTTTAATCAAAGTAGCAGTGGTTTGTGAATGTGTACAAGGAGATATGTTTCTCTATTTTAGTATAAGGAAGATTGAAGAAATGTCAAACCAAATTGCGCTGAGATTGTTTTTATTTTCTCATTGAATTGAATTCCAGGAAAAGCTGGAGTCGATTGTCCATTTTTAATTGTCCTTGAGAAGGCAGTGCTGAGGTGCCCTCTCAAATGGCTGCTGTCCTACTGACGAGGACATTTGCACATGAGATAAGAAGTTCCCTCATTTTTGCAGAGGAAGAGGAATGTTGATATATTTCCTTGCCAGGGTTGTGTAGAACTGGATGGTGAACATGTCGGTATAATGTTCCCACACCTTTTGCCATTGTCCATTTTGATAGCGGAGCTTATCGGTCTCAATGGGGCGGTCAAAAATGATAAGACGTGATGCAAATTTCCTAACTTTTACTCCTGATTGGCTATAGCCATAGGTAGGCCATTACCTTGTCAAGGCAAATCTAGATGCAGTACGCTTTCAATTCACACATTACTGTACGAAACATGGTGGCCTTAGGGCCCTTTGATTCTAGGCCAGCATACAGAGTCATCCCATCCCCCAATAATGTACTTCCTTTAACTATTACTCCCTGATTTATGTCAACTCCCTTCAAATTCTAACACTCAGCTGTTGGTTGGTTGTTGACCTAGAAAATGAGGGGGGGGGGGGGACACAACTCTGGCCTCATCAATGGACCTGCTGCTGAGATGATCTACAGCTTCAGTGTCCCAGGTATCCATATCACTAGCAACCTAACCTGGACTCAAGAAAACTCAATGCCTCAGTGTATTTACTTTCTTAGATCTGAAAAGATTCAGCATGTCCACAAGGACTCTCTCGAACCTCTACAGTGAAGTATTTTATCGAGATGTATTTCGGCCTGCTATGGCAATCTCACTGCTCTCAACTGCCTGAACCTGCAGAGAGTGTTGAACACAGTCCAGTCCATCACAGGCTCATCACTTCCTTCCATCCACTCCATTTTCATGATAAGTAGCATCAGGAAGGATGAAAATATTGTCAAGGATGCCTGCCACCCTGGCTATTCCCTTGGCTCTTTTCTATCTTCTGAGAGAATAGACAATAGACAATAGGTGCAGGAGTAGGCCATTCAGCCCTTCGAGCCAGCACCGCGATTCAATGCGATCATGGCTGATCACTCTCAATCAGTACCCCGTTCCTGCCTTCTCCCCATAAGAAGATATTGCAATTTGAAAGCTTGGACCTCCAGACTTCAGAACGATTTCTTCCCTACTGCTATCATATCCTGATCCAATCACTGTTTTCACACCTCCTTCCTGGAAGGGCTCCCACGTACCCCTACCCTTTACACCACCTCAATTGCTATTTCACGTCACCCATTCCTTCTCTCCAGAGATGCTGCCTGTCCCGCTGAGTTACTCCAGCTTTTTATGTCCTGTTTAAACCAGCAGCTGGTTCCTTCCTACTCAATTGCTATTTGTTGTTGTACTTTAATATTTTTTGCAAAACCTCAGCTGAACTACACCACCATGCAGATTTGTGCACGGTGTTAGTTATCATTATATTTATTGTTACTGTATGTGTACTGTTTCAGGTGAGCAAGGAATTTCATTGCATCCTGGTAGATTTGACAATAAATGTGTATAATCAGATCGATTCTGATATGGCTAAGAAAGAATGTTTAAAGAAGTTGCAATATAACATGTATGATTTCAGCATAATATATATGTGGGAGAAGATTATATAAGACCTTGGTGAGATTGCAGTAGAAGTACTGGGTTCAGTTTGGCCACCCCTTTGTAGAAAATATGACATTAAGGGAAGGTTTACAAGGACGTTGCCAAGACTTTAGTGCCTGAGTTATAGGGAAAGATTGGGCAGGCTAAGCCTTTATTCATTGGTGATGATCTTATAGTGATCTTGTAGAGCTAGATTTTTTTTTTTTAAGGGGAATGGATAAGGGGAATGCACATGGGTCTTTTTCTCAGTGTAGGTGAATCAAGAGGCCATAAATTTAAAGTGAAAGGGGAAATATTTAATAAGTAAATGTGGAGCAACTTTTTCTCAGAGAGGATGGTGGGTATACGGAATGAGCAGCCAGAGGAAGTAGTTGAAGCACATACAATAACAAGATTTAAAAGTGATTTGGTTAGGTACATGGCTAAGAGAGGATATAGGCCAAATACAGACAAATGAAACTAGGTTTAACAAGGCACCTTGGTTGGCATAGACAAGTTGGGCCAAAGGGCCTATTTCCGTGTTGTATGACTATGACTTTATGATGCTAAAATATTGAACATAGGAGGCAGAAGGAAGGAAGGTAAACTATGTACGGCTGAAAGCAGAGGGAAAGAATATATAGGTTAGAAGTGAGGAAAAGGACAAATGACAACCTTGTTCTTATTCTTCAGTCTGAAGGGTCTCGACCCGAAATGCCACCCATTCCTTCTCTCCTGAGATGCTGCCTGACCTGCTGAGTTACTCCAGCATTTTGTGAAATAAATACCTTCCATTTGTACCAGCACCTGCAGTTATTTTCTTACACGCCTTGTTCTTATTCTGTCAACACTGTGAGATATGTGTCAGATTTGTGGGGAGGATACAGTAATAGTCAATGAGTTAATAACTGCTTCAATGCAAGTTGATTAAATTTCAAAATTGTGTGGTATGAGTGCATGTTGAACAGATGTGTGATACACACATGATGCAGCCAGGCAGTATGGAGCCTTGAACGTCTTGTTAACAATACTGCTAGGTGGAATTTGTTTCAATAGGTTAGCTTCTCGTTTCTATTTATACTTCAGAAAAATATGTGGTGACAATTTCAGGCTCTACACCTTCAACTAACACCAAACCGTCAGTCATTTCTTACGTAACTAAAAAGTACTGGCCTTAAAGAAATGTTTTAAAGGATTTAAAGCTATTGGTGGCTATGCTAGACATTCAAAAGACAATTTCCTTTTCGACAACTCACACACCAATGAGGTGGGTAGGAAAAGCAGGCAGGAGGGAATTTGCTACTGTTATCATGTGACGCCATTGTAACAAATTAAAGAGTGCAACCTTTTGATGCTATTTAAAAGATTTGGAAGGGAAAATAGAATTTTATTTCAAAACACATTATAACATTTATTTTCTCCCAAATAATTTCTAATTTACACTTTAGTTTCAGAACCCTGTGCTAATTCAACTCACTCAACAATAATGCCTTTGGTTTATTTTTTGCTGTGATTTTCAATGTTTCTATCGTGAAGACTTGAATTAAAATAAGGCAGCAGGAAATCTAGTACAAACTACTTTGATCAATGGATCTTATTTTCTTTTTAGAATGAAAATCACCGTTGTTGGGATGAAATCTTTAGGTATCAAAGGACACAAGTTTGAAAAAATTAGGAATGAATTCAAGTTATTTTCAACAGAACATGGGTTTTTTTCATAAATAAGATGATATATACAAGCTTTCTATGATGTGAAGTGCAATATCGTTTATGAAGCTCTATTTTCTACATCCTGCAAACTGAGGCAAGACCAGCATCTCATCCCGTGATAGACACAAAATGCTGGAGTAATTCAGCGGGCCAGGCAGCATCTCTGGAGAGAAGGAATGGGTGATGTTTCTGGTCGAGACCCTTCTTCAGACTTGTCAGGGGAAAGGGATTTCTATAACTTCAGGTAACCCCTGCACTTCCCCCTCTCTCCATCCCTCCCCCCACCCAGGTCATACCAGGTTCCTGTTCTCACCTAGCAAACACTTAACAATGGCCTGTTTCCTTTATCATCATTACCTTTTTGCATATTTTTCATTCATTTGTTCTATATCTCTCTACATCACAGTCTATATCTCCCATTCCCCTTTCCCCTGACTAGTCTGCACAAGGGTCTTGACCTGAAACATCACCCATTCCTTCTCTCCATAGATGCTGCCTATTCCACTGAGTTACTCCAGTATTTTGTGTCTATCTTCGTTTGAAACCGGAATCTGCAGTTCCTTCCTACATATCTCATTGACCCGTGCACAGATTTTTCAATAATACAAATGTAGCCCAAAGCAAGGTCAGGTAATATGTGAACATTTGACAAAGTGGCTATAGTAATACTGAGTAACATGTGGTAAGAATCGCTCTTTTTAAAAAATGTTTTGTTCCAGAATTGTAAATCACAAGACAAAATGCCCAAAACTATAAAGAAGGCTGTGATCATCTTTGGTAACTTGTTTTACCTGTGCCTAAAAGAAAATTCTGATCGTACAAAATCCATTTATACCAGTCAGATGATATCAATCTGTTTTCTGACAATGACAATGAATGTTTGTACATCATTATGTAAAACAAAGGAGCCTCACCCATTCTCTATTTAGGTGTACTGTTGCAATAACAGAGCATAAAGCCAACCCTGTCATCCTCAGCCAAGTACAACATCAGCAGATGGTATCCCATTAAACCTTATTATTGATCATAATGTGCCCATTATTCACAAGGCCCATTTTAAAGCCTTGTGGCAGTGCTAGACATTACAGGCAGAGAGAGAGAGAACGTCAGAATCATTTCTGCAAATTGTTTAAGTACTGGAAGCTTGTGGGTTCAAATCCCACTGTTGCTGCTTAATCTTCAGTATCGACTCTATTCCAGCAGTGCTGTACTGAGATACGATAAAGCTGTATTCTTTTCGGGGAGATGTGAAACAATTATCCTTTTTCGTCCCTCGGGTAGAAGTCAATGGTCACACTGGCAAATATTCTGGCAAATATTTATCCCTTGATAAAAATCAGACTATCTAGTCATTGTTGCGGCTGGAAACTTGCTGTGCGCATACGTTGGCACATTGCAACAGTCAGTGACCGTATTGTACAATGACTTAGTTGCCTATAAAGCACGTTAAGGTATCCTGAGCTGGTGAAAGCAACTGGATAATTGAAACCCCCACTGTTCATTCAGAACCATTCTCACTGTGCAGAATTTTTCATCGTGGGGCAGGCACGCTTGGAGATTTGCACTGGATTTGTGTAAGCACAGATCAAAGTGGCGCTTAGACTGGTGACATATTCCAGCACCAGCATTAATATTTAAAAACTCCATCACGATCATGTTATCGTTTCTAACCCGCCCCCTTTTTTAAAACTATATTACGCTGCATGCTCAAACAATTCGCGCTTTAAGGGGGAAGAGGCGGGTCGACCAATTTGGGGCTGAATATGACATCATTTAGTAAACCATCTAAGCTGCTCATAGAATGTATACATGATTATGTTAACAATTCAGCCGAAGCAGTTACGGGTTAAGCAAACGTAGAGTTTTAACTTTTGGGGAGAAAAATAAACGGATAGGCCGCCAATGGGACCTGTGTGAAATTAATATGAAAGGCAAGACGCAGCAAAGCACTGCTTATATATTCAACCTGTATGTGCTGATGGTTGCGTGTGTTTACATGAGAATGTATTCTCGGACTCAGATAAAGATGTGCAAATGCACTGGTAAATGCGATGGGTGCCTTAAATCTCAGGCAGTGTGATTCCATCTGCAGAGTGATAGACAACGCTCAGAATGCAAAGCGGTGGGGGGGGGAGACGTTATGCCCACTTATGCATTCAGCTTGCTGTCAATCTCTGCTGAATAGTAACTAACGCACTCCTTTTAATTTAAGACCGTAATAGGTTTAGCAAATAAACCGAGGATTTGAATAAATCAACTCTCATGCTCCACCTATCGACCTGGTCGCCTTCGTGTTCCTAGTTAATATCGCTGCTGCACACTCCCAATCTCTTTTTTTTTCTCCAAACGTTTTGAATTATTAATACGGGGCTTCGCCTCTGCGCGACTTGTTTAAACACAACAATCCATTGAAAGGAATCGGACGCGGTGCAGCCCAATTTACTGCGGGCA
>NW_027603519.1:0-13660 GCF_053455715.1 Rhinoraja longicauda
ACCCGCAGCATCACCACACACCAGACATCCAGCCCCCCACACACAACTGACCTACTGACCCCCAGCCCCACCGCACACCTGACCCCCTTATCCCCGCACACACCTGACCCCAGCCCCCACACGTAGGTTACCCCCAGCCCCCACATGCACGTGACCATCTAATACCCCACACAGCTGATCCACTGCCCCACCTCACACACACCTGACCCCCTGACCCCAGCACACGCCTAACCCCCAACTCCCCACATACGTGACCCACAGCACCCTCCACATAACGGAACCCCAGCCCACATACAAACTTGAACCCCAACCCCCCACAAAGCTGACCTAGAGCTCCCCCACACACCTGATTCCCAGGCCCCGATTCACCTGACCCACAGCACCCCACACACCTGACACCCAGCCCGGCACACACCTGACCCCAGGCCCCCATTCACCTGACCCCCTGACCCACACACATCTGACCACCAGCCCCCTCATACACCTGAACCCCTGACCCCTATACCCCACACAACTGACCCCTAGCCCCCCACATGTGATCCCCAGCACCCCACAGAACTGCCCCGCAGCCCACCCACACATTGGAAACCCAGACCACCAGCCGCCCCACACCTCTGACCTACTGCCCACTCACACACGTGACCCCCTGTCATCCAGCCCCCCAAACACATGACCTCCAGCCCCCCAACACACCTGACCTCCTGACTCCCCACACACATGACCCCCAGCCTCCCACTCACATGACCCCCAGCCCCCCAACAAGCCTTACCCCCATCCCCCAATAAACCTGAGGCTCCAGCCCCGCCACACACCTGACACCCAACCCCACCAAACACCTGACCCTAGCCCGCCACCCACCTGATCACCAGACCTCCAGGCAGCCCCTCAAATAAATGACCCCAGACCCCCCCACACACCTGACACCCTGACCCACAGCACGTCACATTTCGAACCCCCAGCACCCCCACACACCTGAACCCCTGCCCCCCTCAGACCTGACCCCATGCCCCCCACACACTGGACCCCCAGTCCTCCCAGGCACCTGACCCCAGTCCTTCCACACACCGGAACCCCAGCACCGCGCACATCTGACCACCCGACCCCGACACAGTTGACGCCCAAACGCCCACACACCTGATCCTCAGCGTTCCACACACCTGACCACGGCCCCACACACACCCGACCCCCAACCCCCGCCACACGTGACCCCCTGTTGCCCCACACACCTGGGCCCCAGCACCCCACACACCTGGCCCCTTGACCCCAGCCCCCGCAAACACTTGTCCACCAGCCCCCCCCCACACCTGACCCCCAGCCCTCCAACGCACCTGAACCCCAGCCCCGCGAACACCAGACCACCCGACCCCCCACGCACCTGACCACCCGACCCCCACACACCTGACCCCTTGTCCTCCAGCCTCCACACGCACCTGTCATCCAGCCACCCAGACACATGACCTCCTGCCCCGCCGCACACCTGCCTCCTAGTCCCCCCACACACCTGACCCACTGAGCCACAGCCCCCCTTACACACCTGACCCCCTTGCCCCAAACCCCCAGACACCTGACACGCATCCCCCACACACCGCTCCCCAAGCCCCCCCCCCCGACAATCCTGACCTCCAGGCACCTCCCCACTACCCTGACACCGAGTCCCCAACACACACCTGACACCCAGACCCCCCCTCAAATCTGACACCCAGCCCGCCACACACCTGAAACCGAACCCCCCGCACACCTAACCCCCAGCATTCCCACACACCTGAACCCCTGATCCCCAGCCTCCCCCCCACATACCTGACCACTCTGTCACCCAGCCTTCCAGACACCTGTTCCCCAGCCCCTCACACAACTGACTCCTTGCCCCCAGCCCCGCCACACACCTGACCCCCAGCCTGCCACACACCTGAACCACAGCCCCTCACACACCTGAACCCCAGACCCACACACACCTGAAACCCACCCAACACATATCTGCCACCCATCCCCTCACACACCTGACCCCCTGCGCCCCCCAAACACATGACCTCCCGACACCCATGCTGCTGACGCCCAGCCCCCCACACGCCTGACCCACTAACTCACCACACACACTGACCCACTGACTCACCACACACCACACCATTAACCCCAGATACCTGCCCCCTAATCCCACACACCCACACACCTGACCCCTCGCCCCCACACACCTGACCCCTCGCCCTCACACACCTGACCCCCAGCCCCACAAGAGACCTGACCTCCTGCCCCACCACACACCTAACCCCTGACACCCAGCCTCATCACACTCCTGAAACCGAGCCCACCACAGACCTGATCCCCAACCCCCCACACACCTGACCATCAGCGCCCCCACACACCTGGCCCTCAGACCCTTCCCCACACAAGTGACGCCCAGCCTTCCCACAAAACGAACCACCAGCCCCACCAAACACCTGACACCCAGCCCCCCTACACACACTTCACCTCCAGACCCCACACACCTGACCTGCATCCCCAAAACACCTGCCCGCAGCCCACCCACACACCTGACCTCCAAACCCCCCACACACCTGACCCCAAGCTCCCCACACACCTGCTCCCAGCCCACCCACACACCTGACCTCCAAACCCCCCACACACCTGAACCCCAGCCTGCCACACACCTGACCCCCAGCACACAGCCCCTCACACACATGACCACCAGCCCCCCGCACACCTGAAACCAAGCCCCCCAACAAACAGCTGACCTCCCGACCCCCACGTAGCTGACGTCCAGCCCCCCACACGCCTGACCCACTGACTCACCACACACACGAAACCAGCCCCCCACACACATAATCCCTAGTATCCCCAGACACCTGACCCCCTGATCCCAGATACCCACATACCTGACCACTCGCCGCTACACACCTGACCCCCAGCCCCACAACAGACCTGACACCGAGCCCCACCACCCCCCTGAAACCCAGCATCACAACGTATGTGAAACCTACCCCCCCTACACACCTAACCCCCAGCGCCCCGGACACCTGACATGGAGCCCACCCCACACACCTCACATCCAGCCCCCACACACCTGAACCCCAGCCCCCAGACCCCCACAACCTGACCGACTGACACCCAGACCTCCACACACCTGAAACACAACCCCCCCATACACCTGAACCCCAGCCCCCCACACATCTAACCCCCAGCCTGCCTGAACGCCAGCCCTCCCACAAAACGAACCACCAGCCCCACCAAACAAGTGACACCCAGCCCCCCTACACACACTTGAACACCAGACCCCACACACCTGACCTGCATCCCCATAAAAGATGATCCCAGCCCCCTACACACCTGACCCCCAGCCCCAACTCACCTGTCCCTCAGCCCCCCACACATCTGACCCCTCAGCCCACAACACGCATGAACCCCTGCCCCCAGACCCCCACACACCTGACCACCTTGTCTCCCAGCCCCCCCAGCAACCCCCCACATACCCCTGACCCCGTGCCTCTCCCACGCACCTGACGCCAGCCCTCCCACACACCTGAATCACAGCCCCGCACACAACTGACCACCCAGCTCCCCACAAACCTGACCCCCTACAAGCCTGACCCACAGCCCCCCATAAACCTGAGCCCCCAGCCCCGACACACACCTGACACCCAACCCCCACACCTGACGCCCAGCCCGCCACACACCCGATCCCCTGACCCACAGTCCCCGCACATACCTGACCACCAGCCCTCCAGGCAGCCCCCCAAACAAATGACCCCAGACCCACAACACACCTGACCCCTGGCCCACAGCACGTCACATTTCGAACCAGCAGACCCCCCCCCATACACCTGACCCACAGCCTCCCCATACACCTTACCCCCAGCCCTCCCACACACCTGAGTCCCAGCACCGCGCACACCTGACCACCCGACCCCGACACAGCTGACGGCCAACCCCCCAAACACCTGATCCCCAGCCTGCCAGAGACCTGACCACAGCCCCGCACACAACCGACCTACAACCCCCCACCACACGTGACCCTCTGACGCCCCTCACACCTGACCCCCAGCCCCCCACACACACCTGAACCTCAACACCCCCCACAAAAGAGACCCCAGCTCCCACACACATGACTCCCAGCGCCCCACACACCTGACCCTCAGCGCCCCACACACCTGACCCACTGACCCGTAACCCCCGAAAACACCTGACACCCAGTAACCCGCACACGTGACCCCCCGCCCCCCCCACAAACCTGATCCCCATAATCCCCACACAGATGACCCCAGCCCCCACACACGTGACCCCCAGCCCACCTCACACGTGACCCGCAGCCGCCCAAACACCCGACTCCCTGACCCCCATACTTGACCCCCAGCCCTCCACTTAGCTAACCCACTGACCCCCAGGCCCCATAAATTTCACCCCCTTCCCCCCCACATCTGATCCCCTGACCCCCCAGCCACCGTACACCCCGAACCCCATGCCCCCCACACACCTGATCCCCAGCCCCCCCACACACATGAGCCCCAGCCCCAATACAAACGCAACCCAGCCGCCCCCCCACACACTTGATCCCCTGACCAACACCCCCCGCACACACACCTGACCCACAGACCCCCACAAACCTGACCCCTTATCCCCCCAGCCCCCAACAGACATGACCCCCACCCCCACAACAAACCTGACCCCACCCCCCACACACCTATCCCATCCCCCCACACACCTGAAACACAACCCCGCCATACACCTGACCCACAGCCCCCAGCCCCCACAACCATCTGACCCCCACCACTCCCACACACCTGACCCCCAACCCTCCCACGCACCTGAACCACAGCCCCTCACACACGTGACGCCCAGACCCCCACACGCCGGACCCACTTACTCACCACACACATGAAACCAGCCCCCAAGCACATGAACCCCAGTAACCCCAGACACCTGACCCCCTGATCGCAGACACCCACACACCTGTGCCACCCAGCCCCCTACACACACTTGACCACCAGACGCCACCCAACTGAACCCCCAGCCCCCCAAAAACATTACAACCCTACCACGACACAGCTGACGCCCAGCCCCCCACATGCCTGACCCACTGACTCACCACACACACGACCCCAGCCCTCCCACACATGTGACCCCAGCACTCCCTCACACCTGACCCACAGCCCCCACACATCTGACCCTCAGCCTGCCAGACACATGAACCCGAGCCCCTCACAGACCTGACCCACAGCCCCCAGCCCCCCCAACCACCTGACCCCCACCACTCCCACACACCTGACCACCAGCCCTCCCATACACACGAAACCCAGCCCCCAACACACCTGACTCAATTATAAAAGACGAAATTGCTGAGCATTTGGATAGCAGTAACGGGATCATTCAGAGTCAGCATGGATTTACGAAGGGGAAATCATGCTTGACAAATCTACTGGAATTTTTTGAGGATGTAACTAGGAAAATTGACAGGGGAGAGTCAGTGGATGTGGTGTACCTCGACTTTCAGAAAGCCTTCGACAAGGTCCCACATAGGAGATTAGTGGGCAAAATTAGGGCACATGGTATTGGGGGTAGGGTACTGACATGGATAGAAAATTGGTTGACAGACAGAAAGCAAAGAGTGGGGATAAATGGGTCCCTTTCGGAATGGGAGGCAGTGACCAGTGGGGTACCGCAAGGTTCGGTGCTGGGACCCCAGCTATTTACGATATACATTAATGACTTAGACGAAGGGATTAAAAGTACCATTAGCAAATTTGCAGATGATACTAAGCTGGGGGGTAGTGTGAATTGTGAGGAAGATGCAATAAGGCTGAGGGTGACTTGGACAGGTTGTGTGAGTGGGCGGATACATGGCAGATGCAGTTTAATGTAGATAAGTGTGAGGTTATTCACTTTGGAAGTAAGAATAGAAAGGCAGATTATTATCTGAATGGTGTCAAGTTAGGAGGAGGGGGAGTTCAACCAGATCTGGGTGTCCTAGTGCATCAGTCAATGAAAGGAAGCATGCAGGTACAGCAGGCAGTGAAGAAAGCCAATGGAATGTTGGCCTTCGTAACAAGAGGAGTTGAGTATAGGAGCAAAGAGGTCCTTCTACAGTTGTACCGGGCCCTGGTGAGACCGCACCTGGAGTACTGTGTGCAGTTTTGGTCTCCAAATTTGAGGAAGGATATTCTTGCTATGGAGGGCGTGCAGCGTAGGTTCACTAGGTTAATTCCCGGAATGGCGGGACTGTCGTATGTTGAAAGGCTGGAGCGATTGGGCTTGTATACACTGGAATTTAGAAGGATGAGGGGGGATCTTATTGAAACATATAAGATAATTAGGGGATTGGACACATTAGAGGCAGGAAACATGTTCCCAATGTTGGGGGAGTCCAGAACAAGGGGCCACAGTTTAAGAATAAGGGGTAGGCCATTTAGAACGGAGATGAGGAAGAACTTTTTCAGTCAGAGAGTGGTGAAGGTGTGGAATTCTCTGCCTCAGAAGGCAGTGGAGGCCAGTTCGTTGGATGCTTTCAAGAGAGAGCTGGATAGAGCTCTTAAGGATAGCGGAGTGAGGGGGTATGGGGAGAAGGCAGGAACGGGGTACTGATTGAGAGTGATCAGCCATGATCGCATTGAATGGCGGTGCTGGCTCGAAGGGCTGATTGGCCTACTCCTGCACCTATTGTCTATTGTCTATTGTCTATTGTCTATTGTCTATTGTCTATTGTCTATTGTCTATTGTCTATTGTCTATTGTCTATTGTCTATTGTCTATTGTCTATTGTCTATTGTCTATTGTCTAGTGACTCCCAGCCCTCCACTCCCCCCACATACCTGAAACCCAGCCCGCCACACACCTGACCCCCAGCCCTCCCACGCACCTGAACCACAGCCCCTCACACACCTGACGCCCAGACCCCCACACGCCTGACCCACTTACTCACCACACACACGAAACCAGCCCCCAAACACACGAACCCCAGTAACCCCAGACACCTGACCCCCTGATCGCAGACACCCACACACCAGACCTCTCGCCCCCACACACCTGACCCCTCGCCCCCACACACCTAACACCCAGCCCCACAACAGACCTGACACCCAGCCCCACCACACACCTTCCCCATGGCACCCAGCTTCATTACACTGCTGAAAACTACCCCCCCCCCCCACACACCTGACCCTCAGACCCCCACACATCTGAGCACCAGCGCCCCACACACCTGGCTCTCACCCTCCCACACGCACGTGACAACCATCCCTCCCACAAAACGAACAACCAGCCATACCAAAGAGGTGACACCCAGCCCCCCTACACACACTTGACCACCTGACCACTCACACCTGACCTGCATCCCCAAAAAAACTAACCCCCAGCCCCTACACACCTGACCCCCAGCACCCCAATCACCTATTCCCCAGCTCCCACATATCTGACCTCTCAGCCCCCAACACACAAGACCCCCTTCCCCCAGCCAATCATACACCTGATCACCTTGTCTCCCAGCCCCCCAGCCACCAGCCCCCAGCCCCCCCCCCACACACACACACCTGAACCCCAGTCCTTCAACGCACCTGACCCCAACCCTCCCACACACCTTAATCCCTGCCCCGCACACAATTGACCCCCCCAGCCCCCATAAACCAGACCACCCGACCCCGACACAGCTGACGCCCAGCCCCCCCCACACGCCTGACCCACTGACTCACCACACACATAATCCCAGCCCTCCCACATACCTGAACCCCAGCCCTCCCACACATCTGACCCCCAGTCTCCCCACACACCTGATTCCCTGATCCCAGACACCCACACACCTGAACCCTCGCCCCCACACACGTTACCCCCAGCCGCTCACACACCTGACTCCCAGCATCCGCACACAACTGACCTCCAGCCACACCACACACCTGACCTCCAGCCATACCACACACGTGTCCTTCAGCCCCCACACAACTAACCCCCAGCCTCGCCACAAAACAGACACCCAGCCCCCAACACAAACCTGACCCCCAGCCCCACACAAACCTGACCTCCAGCCCCCTGCATACCTGAGCCTCAGCCCCGCACACACTTAATCCCCAGCCCCCACACACCTGACCTCCATCCCCCGCATACCTGACTCCCAGCCCCCACGCTCCAGACATCCAGTCCCCCCAAATACACCTGACCCATAGCCTCCACACACATCTCACCTCCAGCTCCCCACATACCTGAACCCCAATCTACCTACATACTTGACACCCAGCCCCCCACTCACCTGACCAACTGACTTCCCACACACCTGATCCACAAGTCCACCACATACCTGACCCCTTGGCCACCCATACACCTGAATCCCAGTCCCCCACACACCTGATCCCTGATCCCTGATCCCCAGTACCCACACCCACACACACATGACCCCAGCCGCCCCCCGAACCCCCCCCCTCACACTCCGGAACCACTGCCCCACACACACCAGGTCCCCAGCCCCCCCACACATCTCCCACATCCCACCCACACACCTGACCCTCAGCGCCCGACACAACTGACCCCCAGACCACCCACACAATTGAACCCCTAACCCCCAGCAGCCCACACCCCTGATCTCCAGCCCCCCACACATATGGCTCCCTCCCCACACACATGACCCCCTGATACCCAGCCCCTCACACACATGACCCCCGCCCCCCCATACACTTGACCCCCTGACACACAACCCCCCCCCACACATGACCGCCAGCCCCCCGACATACCTGAACCGCAGACCCCACCACACACCTGACACCCAGACACCCACGCACCTGGCCCTTGGCCCCCCACATACCTGCCCCCCTGCTCCCCAGACACCTGACCACCAGCATCCCACACACCTGAACCATTGCCCCTACCACACACCTGACCCGTCAGCCACCCCACACACCTGACCCCCAGACCCCCACAACCTGACCCTCAGCCCGCCCATAACCTGACCCTAAGCCCACCCACACACCTAACCCCCTGCCCCCACACACCTGAAACCCAGCCACCCCATACCTGACACCCCAGCCCCCAAAAACAGCTGACACCCAGCCACCCACACACGTGACCCTCCGCCCCCCCCCACATACCTGATACTCAGACCCCCACACACGTGACCCCCAGAAACCGCACATGTGCCCCCCTGACCCCCACACACTTGACCCCCAGCCCCCACTCAGCTGACCCACTGACACCCAGCCCCCTACAAATATGACCCCCAGCCCCCCATACATCTAACCCCCTGAGCCCCAGCCCCCCACTCATCAGATCCCCCCAGCCTGACCCCCCCAGCCACCGAACACCCCGAACCCCCTTCCACCCACACACGTGAGCCCCAGCCCCCCCCCACACATGAGCCCCAGCCCCCCAGACTCAAATGCAACCCAGCCCCCCCACACACTTGATCCCCTGACCCACAGCCCCCGCACACACAGCTGACCCACAGCCTCCCCACAAACCGGGCCCCCTGGTCTCCCACCCCCCCACAAACCTGACCCCACCCCCACAACACACCTGACCCCACCCCACAACACATCTGCCCCCCACTCCCACAACACACTTGACCCCACCCCCACAACACACACCTGAATACCAGCCCTCCCACACACCTGACCCCCAGTCCCCTCACACACCTGACCCCCAGTCTGCCCACACACCTGGCCCCCAGATCCCAGACACACACACAACAAAACCCTCGCCCCCCACACTCCAAACCCCCAGCTCCCCACACGCCTAACCCCCAGCCCCCCACACACGTCCCCCAGCACCCCTCCCCCACACACCTGAACCCCTCAGCCCCCCATATATCTGACCCCAGCCCTCTACGCACCTGACCCCCAGCCCGCCAGACACGTCCCCCAGCCCCCCCCCCCACACACCTGTCCACAAGCCCACGCACACACCTGACCTCCAACCACACCACACACCTATCCTCCAGCCCCCACACACCTGACACAGAGCCTCCCACTCACCTGACCCACTGACCCACACCCCCCGCACACACCTAACCCCAAGACTCGCCACAAAACTGACAACCAGCCACCCCATACACCTGACTCCCAGCCCCCAACACACACCTGACCCCCAGCCCCGCACACACCTGAACTACAGCCCTCTGCATACCTGAGCCCCAGACCCCACAAACTTGATCCCAAGCCCGCCACACAGTTGATCCCTAGCCCGCCACACGCTTGATCTCCAGCCCCCCACATACCTGGCTCCCAGCCCCCACGCAGCAGACATCCAATACCCCCACATACACCTGACCCACAGCACCCACACACACCTCACCTCCAGCTCCCCACATACCTGAACCACAGTTCCCCTACACACTTGACCCCCAGACCGCAACTCACCTGACCAACTGACCTCCCACACACCTTATCCGCCAATCCACCCACATATCTGACCCCATGGCCACCCAAATACCTAAATCCCAGTTCCTCACACACCTGACCCATGATCCCCAGTACCCACACACACATGACCCCCAGCCGCCCAAACAGGTGCCCCCAGCCTCCCCCCCCCACACTCCGGAACCACAGCCCCCCACACATACCTGATCCCCAGCCCCACCACACATCTCCCACAGCCCACCCACACACATGACCCTCAGCGCCCGACACAACTGACCCCCAGACCACCCACACACTTGAACCCCTAGCCCCCAGCAACCTGATCCCCAGCCCCCCACACATATGGCTCCATCCCTCAACACATGTCACCCCTGATATTCAGCCTCCCACACCCTTGACCCCCACCCCCATACACTTGACCCCTGACACCCAGCCCCCCCCTCACATGACCGCCAGCCCCCGACATACCTGAACCGCAGCCCCTACCACAAACATGACACCCAGACACCCAGACACCTGGCCCTCAGCCCCCCACACACCTGAACACCAGCCGTCCCACACACACCTGAACCCCTGACCCCCAAGCCCCACCACACACCTGAACCACAGCCCCGACCACACACCTGACCCCGCAGCCACCCCACACACCTGACACCCAGACCCCCACAACCTGACCCTCAGCCCACCCACACACCTAACCCCAAGCCCCCACACACCTGACACCCAGCCCCCCCCATACCCCCGAACAACAGGCACCCAACCCCCACACACCGGAACAACTGAGGCCCAAGCCCTTCACACACCTGACCACCACCTCCCCACGCATCTAACTCCCTCACCATCAGCACCTCACACACCTGAACCCCAGCTCCATCACACACCTGACCCTCAGCCCCCCCACGGATCTGACTCCCAACCACCCCCACATACCTGACCCCAACACCCCCGACCCACCTGACCCCCAGCCCCCCATACAACTCACCCGTAGCCCCCCACACAACTGAACCCCAGCCCCGCACATAGCTGACCCCCAGACCCCACACACACCTGACCGCTAGCCACACCATACATCTGTCCACCAGCCCCCACACACCTGATACCCAGCCCCCCACTCACCTAACCCACTGACCCACAGCCCCCGCACACGCCTAACCCCCAGCCTCCCCACAAAAATGACCAGCAGCCACCCCACACACACCTGACCCTCAGCCCCGCACAAACCTGACCTCCAGCCCCCTGCATACATGAGCCCCAGCCCTCGACACACTTGATCCCCAGCCCCCCACACACCTGGTCCCCAGCCCCCCACACACCTGAACCCCAGCCCCCACACGCCTGACCTCCAGCCGCCCACGTACCTGACTCCCAGCCCCCACACACCAGACATTTATAAAAGACGAAATTGCTGAGCATTTGGATAGCAGTAACGGGATCATTCCGAGTCAGCATGGATTTACGAAGGGGAAATCATGCTTGACAAATCTACTGGAATTTTTTGAGGATGTAACTAGGAAAATTCACAGGGGAGAGTCAGTGGATGTGGTGTACCTCGACTTTCAGAAACCCTTCGACAAGGTGCCACATAGGAGATTATTGGGCAAAATTAGAGCATATGGTATTGGGGGTAGGGTACTGACATGGATAGAAAATTGGTTGACAGACAGAAAGCAAAGAGTGGGGATAAATGGGTCCCTTTCGGAATGGCAGGCAGTGACCAAGGTTCGGTGCTGGGACCCCAGCTATTTACGATATACATTAATGACTTAGATGAAGGGATTAAAATACCATTAGCATATTTGCAGATGATACTAAGCTGGGGGGTAGTGTGAATTGCGAGGAAGATGCAATAAGGCTGCAGGGTGACTTGGACAGATTGTGTGAGTGGGCGGATACATGGCAGATGCAGTTTAATGTAGATAAGTGTGAAGTTATTCACTTTGGAAGTAAGAATAGAAAGGCAGATTATTATCTGAATGGTGTCAAGTTAGGAAGAGGGGATGTTCAAAGAGATCTGGGTGTCCTAGTGCATCAGTCACTGAAAGGAAGCATGCAGGTGCAGCAGGCAGTGAAGAAAGCCAATGGAATGTTGGCCTTCGTAACAAGAGGAGTTGAGTATAGGAGCAAAGAGGTCTATCTACAGTTGTACCGGGCCCTGGTGAGACCGCACCTGGAGTACTGTGTGCAGGTTTGGTCTCCAAATTTGAGGAAGGATATTCTTGCTATGGAGGGCGTGCAGCGTAGCTTCACTAGGTTGATTCCCGGAATGGCGGGACTGTCGTATGTTGAAAGGCTGGAGCAATTAGGCATGTATACACTGGAATTTAGAAGGATGAGGGGGGATCTTATTGAAACATATAAGATAATTAGGGGATTGGAGACATTAGAGGCAGGAAACATGTTCCCAATGTTGGGGGAGTCCAGAACAAGGGGCCACAGTTTAAGAATAAGGGGTAGGCCATTTAGAACGGAGATGAGGAAGAACTTTTTCAGTCAGAGAGTGGTGAAGGTGTGGAATTCTCTGCCTCAGAAGGCAGTGGAGGCCAGTTCGTTGGATGCTTTCAAGAGAGAGCTGGATAGAGCTCTTAAGGATAGCGGAGTGAGGGGGTATGGGGAGAAGGCAGGAACGGGGTACTGATTGAGAGTGATCAGCCATGATCGCATTGAATGGCGGTGCTGGCTCGAAGGGCTGAATGGCCTCCTCCTGCACCTATTGTCTATTGTCTATTGTCTATTGACCTTCTCGAGGATTGAATTAGTCAGACGTTTTTATTTGAAGTCACAATATAACATAGTGACATATCTGTAGTCATCGACTAGTTATTGATTCGCTTGGTAAAATTCCATATCTTACCACAATCCATGCAATTGATACGAACTGCCAGATCAATCTTCAGCGGAGGCCTCTAATAATCTTCTAGGCAGTACGATCCACAATCGTGGTTACATCTCGGCTGCTGAACGTTTTGCCTGAACCTTTGTCCATCTCGGTTCCAAATCCCCAACACGTCCCAACTGCCCTTACTCGAGCTCCGCCCAGCCCATGGGTAAGCATAGCATTAACCCTATAGTGTCCAAACTACAGGATACGATATAATGAGAATAATATGCAAAAATAACTGATAAACGCCAAATGACCTCTACACCATCATTACTACAACACATTATATCACACCATCAGTACAACCCCTGGGCATGTCACTTCATCGGTACTACCCAGCAGGTTTTCAATCCACCAGTATTACCCTGGAATGTTTCACTCCACAGTACTACCCCACAGTGTGTCACTCAATCAGTATTATCCGACAGAATGCCATAAAGTCAATATTGCTACATCGTGTG
>NW_027603520.1:0-13637 GCF_053455715.1 Rhinoraja longicauda
TTTGAGCAAGGGGGCGATTGGGTGAATGTGAGGGGCTGGGGGTCCCGGAGCGGGGCCGGCGATGGGATCATCCGCCCGGGACTGACAGCTGGAAGATGCGGCGGTGAATGTGAGGAGCCGGAGCCCGGAGCGGAGAGACTGCGGCCGCCCTCTGGGATGCGCTCAGGGCGCGGGTTTATTAATGAGCCGCAGCGCTGAGGTGAGCGGATATTTCACCGCGCTCTTCACCTGCTCCCTGAACTTGGACTGGGTCACCGCGTAAATAAATGTGTTGGTGCAGCAGCTGAGATTCCTCAGCAAAAACCCGACGTACTGAAAGATCATTCCCAATCCCTGTGATCTGATAATAGACGAATTCTACAACCAGCGTCAGCCACAGGAGGATGAAGCTGCCGGAGATGGTGAAGAGTAAAACCACAGACCTCCTCCTGCTCTCCATCTCCGGGTCACTGCGCTTCTCCCCCTTGCTCTGACCCCTCAGCCCCTGACGGACCCGATTGGCCACTAAAATGTGCCGGACTGTCAGAGCGTTGAGCAGCAGGATCACAGCGAAAGGGAGGAACGGAGTTAAAACTGTGTCGATCCAGTCAAATGTCACCCACCCGGGGTCAGTGTAAATACTGTCCACCAGGACACAGCCCCACGGGACATTGTCGATGGTTGTCCGGGGTTCCACAGTGAAGTAGCGGGGAACGTTTTTCAGACACAGCAGAACGCCGGCTGTTGCGAGAACCGCAGCCGCAGTTTTCCCGGTGCAATATTTAGTTTTCAGCTTCTGGCAACAAATGGCGACAAAGCGATCAAAGGTGAAAGTGACGGTGAACCAGACAGAACAGTCTGTAGCTGCAGACCTCAGTACATCGTTAACACTGCACACAGGGGTGATGGACAGGACACTCCAATAAAAGTAATGGTATCGGATCCGATACAAAATGACCTCGGTGATCAGGGTGAGTAGATCGGCCGCTGCCATGGCCACCAGGTAGCGAGTGGTGCAGGTGGAGAGGCCGCACTTTCCCCGGGACAGGATCACAATCGCCACTAAATTCACTGCGGAAAGAGAAGGGGAGCGGACACTGGGCATTACTGAACACGGTCTCCGGGGCTGAACACCGGCTCCACTTTCAGCTGGAGATCAGGAGTGTTGGAGTCGGTGCGCGGCTGCAGGTTTAACAATGTCAGACCCGGCTCCGACTGTGCCCGACCTGCCTGCTTCAGGTGAGAGGAGATAAGGCGACGGGCGGGGTAAAGGGAGGGGAGGGAACGAGCAGCCGCCCGCTACAATAGGCGGAATGGTCCTGTCTACAGTTAACCCCGCTCACAGTCTCTGATGGGGCCGGTTTGACAGACTTAACCGTGACCGGCCGCGTTTAACCAGGGCTCTGGGAACTCGGCATCTGATGGGGACGAGGAGGGTTCAGAGAGAAGGCAGGGACAACTTAGGATCCGGCAGCAGAGCGGCTCCGTTAATGGATTCATTCCACAGTTCGGTAACAACACACGCCGGTAGATCCGCGGCCACTGGTTCAGGAGATCAATCCAATTATTGACCAACAGGTGGAGGAATCCGACTGTGACAGACTCCACAGCGAGACGTGTCCACAGGAGCGGGTGTTCACTCTGATCAATAACTCAGACACAGTGAACTTCACAATGTAAACCCCTTCCCAGTCACACCGTCCCGGAGAGCTGCCTGTCCCGAGCACTGGGACAACTCTGGGCAAGGTCCCACTGAAGGCAAGAACAACATTCTAGTGGGTCTTGGCAGTGGGAGAAAGAGAGGTAGTTTCGGCTGTCTGAAAATGAGAAAAATCACAGCGTTAATTCAAAGATATATCATTTAGAGGATTGATATAATCTACACATTCTTACACAACGATCATCAGTTGGGAATATTGTAACACGATCAGAATCAGGTCAACGCCGGTTAACGGACGGAGTTATAAATCTTGAATTGTTCTGTTCACTTACCAGGGACTCCAACGGCAGCAATGATCACGTACAAGATTTTCTGCACGGCGTAATATTCCCAAAGCTTTTCCCCCATTTTCTCTGCCCAGCGACGTGTCCCCGTGAGCTACCGGTAATCTCTCGGAATGAAATGCCGGGGCAGAACATTCCCGGAGATTTTATACCATTTTCCGTCTCCACCGGGACAGTGAAGTTTCAACAGAATTAAAAATAGAGCTTTTGAAATGATTCGCAAACAGATGACATCAGCCAAGTGAAATCCCTGCTGAGACAGGTCGTGATTTATTCAGGGAATTGATTGAGAAATTGCAAAGAGTGGGAATTGTGGCGATACTGAGGGATGGAAATAGTAAGCGGCATTGTTCCAGCAAAGGGAATATTGTTCCAAACTCCATCGGATCCATCTCTCCACCACATGTTGGTTATCTGATTTTCTTCACTCAGCAAGGCAATCCCAAATTCAAGGGACCGTCTCAATGCTTCTGGTGCCCAGTTTGAAGGTGGACTGGACAGCCTTTGTCCACAGCGTGATGAATTAGTTCAACAGATCACATCAGACTAAAATGGCCCCTCCACTCTGTTTTAACACTCAATGTGATCGCGGCTTAACTGGTTGTAACCTCAACCCCACACTCCCGGCGACCCCTAGTGAGCATTTAGTCCTTGCTTGCCTGGAATGGATCTGGCTTTGCCTTGGGACAACAACATTCTCTACCTTCATCACCTCTGAGGAGGAACGACCCAAAGACTCACGACACTCAGTGAACAGAACCATTGCCGTCTCAGAATTGTCTTAAAAGTAGAACACACGGCGAATGATGCAACATCTCTCCCTCCTCTCTTTCTCTCTCTCTCTCCATCTTTACTGCTATTCTCTCTCTGAACTGTTACTCTCTCCCCTACACTCTCTATTCTCCCTCTCTGTGCCGACCGCTCTCTGCCAACCTCTCTCCCCTCCCACTCTTACTGCATCTCTCCCTCCTTCTCCCTGTATCTCTCCAATGCTTCCATCTCCCCCTTTTGCCAACCCACTCGCTCTGAACTCCCCTCTCTCCTTATTTTTCCCACTCTCCCTTTGATCGTTCACTCTCCCTCCACCTCTTCATTCGTCTTCTCCCCTATCTCTCCCTTTTATCTTTGTACGACCTATTTCTCTATCCATTTCCCCACCTCTCCATCACTTACCATCACTTCTCTTTCCAAAGCCTTTCTTGGCAAGTGCAGTTAAAACGGTTAGCCACCATGGGATGTAACAGCTGTCCCTAAACCCCCTCCCTCACGCTCGAGAAGCCCTTCCAGGTGAGACAGATGTTCACCTGCACCTCCTCTAATCTCATCTACTGCATGTGGTGTTCCAGGTATGGCCTCATTTACATCGGCGTGGTGAAATGGAGAGTCGGCGACCGTTTTTTGTCGAACACTCACCCTCGTTCTGCTAAGGCTTGCTGTATCTCCCCGTTGCAAGCCATTGTAACTCCCCCTCGGACACTGACCTTTCTGTCCTGGGCCTCCACCAGCGCCAGAGAGGTTACATTAAAACAGAAAGAACGCCGCTTCATAGTCCGCTTGGGAACCTTGCAACCTAATGGTATGAACATTAGCAAATGCCAGGTAACTAACGTGCAACTTCACGCTTTTCCCTCGCTCTATCTCTTCCTTCACGCGGACTCGCACTTGTTAATCCCCTCCACCTCCATCTTCAACCGATATTCCCTCCTCTCTCTTTATAATTCCAACCTGCTCAATCCTTATCTCGCAACTTTTATCTTTTAACCTCTGGTCTCAACCACCTAACTATTAAAACGGTATTCACCCACTCATCGTTCAACTCGCTTTGTCCTGCTGTTCCAGCCTTCTCCAGCTTCCCACCACAATCAGTCTGAAGAAGGGTCTCGAACCGAACTTCACCCATCCATGTCCTTGGCAGGCTTAGCCAGTTCGGCGTGCCCTCTGCAACTCTCACCAACTTCGACAGATGCACCATAGAAAGTATTTTATCAAGATGCATCACAGCTTGGTTTGGGAACAGCTCCATACAAGAACTCCAGAAATTGCTGCGAATTGTCCAGACCATCACACAAAGCAACCTCCCATATATTGACTCAATTTATAAACCATGCTTCCTCGGCAAGGCCAGCAGCATAATCAAGGACGAGTCGCACCCTTACCACTCCTGCTTCTCCTCTGTCCCATCAGGCAAAATGTACAGAAGTGTGAAAATGCACACCTCCAGTTTCAGGGACAGTGTCTTCCCAGCTGTTATCACGCAACGGAATCATCCCACTACAACCAGAAAGCAGTGCTGAACTACTATCTACCTCTGTTGATCCTCGGACTATCCTCGATCGGATTTTGCAGGCTTTACCTCGCACTGGACGTTATCCCCTTATCATGTATCTATACTCTGTAAATGGCTCGGTTGTAATGAAGTATTTTGTTTCCACTGACTGGGTAGCACGCAACAAAGTCTTTTCACGGTACCTCGGTACACGTGACAATAAACTGCACTGAACTGACATACTCAACTAGATTTCTCCAGAGGTGTAGCCTGACTCGCATTGGATATTGATTGTGTGTGACAGTGTGAGTGTGCGAGTCCGTGCAAGAGTGTGCTAGCACGTGTATGCGAGTGTGAATGTGTGAGATTGTGCACATGAGTCGGTGTGTGTGCGTATGCGTTAGTGTATGCGGTTGCAGGAATTTCAATGATTCAGAGATACCTTATTATCACGGACCCAGGTAGAGTGAAATGCTTAGTTTTGCAGACAACCCGGTAACATCATGTAGAAGACCTCACCGAGGCGGTACACAAGAGTCGCCACATTTTGACGCCGACAAAGTTACAAACGTTGGCCGGATAGTTCTCTCTCCTGCCTGCCGCCGCACCGCGGGTCGCCCCTTCGTTCTCGGCGGCGCTCCTCGCTCTCCGACGGTCCACCTCGCACTCTGCGGTTCCTCGCGGCTCCCACCTCGCTCCCGAGGCGCGGTTCTCATCGCCATCCGCGGTGGGCGAGCCGGGCCGACACGGGCCGACTGAAGGGCTTGGCCGCGCTCACCGGGAACACTCCCGGCCACGCTGCGCTGCGCTGCTCGACGCGAACATCCAAGGATAAACTCAATCCCAAACTGTGCATGTGTGCATGCGGGTCTGCGTGTGAGAGAGCGGTAGGGATTGTAAGAGTGCCTATATTTGTGTGTGTGTGTGTGTGTCTGTGCGAGTGCGTGAGTGTGCGTGTGAGTGTGTGAGCATCAGTAAGTGTGGATGGAAGTGCGATTGAATGTATCTGTGTCTCTGAGTGGGAGAGTGCATGTGGGTTTGTGAAGGACAGTGTTTGCGTCTGTGCGTGTGTGTGGCTGTTTGTGAGAATGTGAGAGAATATGTGGGATGTGAGTTTGTCAGAGTGTTTGAGCATGTAATTCTTTGATAGTGTGTGTGCGTGTGTGTCTGTGTGTGTGTGTGCGTGAGTGTGTGGGAGAGTATATGATGTTTTTGGCAGAGAATGTGTTCGTGTGTAAGTGTGTGATAAGTGCGTGTCTCTTAGTGCTAGTGCGTGTGAATATCTGTTAGTGTGAATGCATGTGTACGTGTGAGAGTATATTTGATTGTTTGTGATTGCATTTGAGAGATTGTGTGTGTCTTCGTGCGCGTGTATGTGTGTGTGCGTGTTTGACTGTGTTTGAGGGTGTGAACATGTGTGTTTGTAATGATGTAATGGCATACTGTGGGTTTTAGTGACGACGTGACACGCTGTGGGGATTTCTGATGGAGTGACGCACTGTGCAGTGGAACTGATGGAGTGACACAATGTATGGTAGTAATGGCGGATTAACACACTGTGGGTTGGTACAGATGGAGTGACACACTTTGGAGTTGTATTGATGAAGTGACACACTGCGCAGTTGTACTGATGGAGTGACACAATGTGGGGTAGTACTGATGGAGTGACACGATGCGCTGTAGTACTGATGGAGTGACCCCAGTTGATGCAGTACGGGTGGATTAACATACTGTGGTTTGGTACAGATGGAGTGACACAATTTGCGGTCGTACTGATGAAGTGACACACTTTGCCGTTGTTCTGATGGAATGATACACAGTGGGGCTCTACTGATGTAGTGACACACTGCGGGTAATACTCATGGAGTGGCACAACGTGTAGTACTGTTGTTATGACAAACTGCGGAGTAGTACTGACGGAGTGACACACAGTGGAATGGCACTGATTTAGTGACAAATTGTGAGGTCATTGCATCAGTACTACCACGCAGTTTGTCACTCCGTCAGTACCACTTCAGTGTGCAACTACATCCCGTGGGGTAAAACTGATGGATTGACATGCTGTGGTGCGGTACTGATGGAGTGACACACGGTGCGTATTACTGATGGACTGACACACTGCGCGGTTGTACTGACGGAGTGAGATACTTCGGTGTAGTGCTGATTGAATGACACACTGGGGGTAGTGTGGACAGAATGGCGCACAGTGGGCTAGTACTGAAGTATTGACCCAATCTTTGGTGGTACTGTTGGGTTGTACATTGTGGAATGGTAAGGACTGACGGTGGGGCAATACAGATGGAGAGTTACACTGATGGGTAATACTAATTGAATGAGTCCGTGTGGTTGTACAAAATGGAATGACAAGCTTAAGGCAGTACTGATGGAATGCATCACTGTGGTGTAATACTGATGGAATAACATATTGTAGGGTAGTACTGATGGAGTGACACGCTCCAGTGTTGTACTGATGGAGTGTAACACTGTGGAGTAGTACTGGTGTAATGACGTACTGTGGAGGTGTATTGATGTAATGACACACTGTGGGGTAGCACGGATATAATAGCACATTCTGTTGGAGTGACGCAGTAATACTGATGGATTGACACGCTCTGC
The DNA here is from genome assembly GCF_053455715.1 of Rhinoraja longicauda. Classification (NCBI taxonomy): domain Eukaryota; kingdom Metazoa; phylum Chordata; class Chondrichthyes; order Rajiformes; family Arhynchobatidae; genus Rhinoraja; species Rhinoraja longicauda. The sequence goes on from NW_027603520.1 coordinate 6,866, forward strand.
GGTAGTACTGTTGCGATGAAAAACTGTGGTGAAATAGTGATGGAATTACACACTATGGAGTCGCAGCAATGGATTAGCACACTGTTGGGTAATGCGGATGGAATGGCAGATTTGAGATAGTCCTGATGTTGTGAAACACTTTGGGGAGTACTGATGGAAGAACATACTGCGGGGAGCATTGATGGAGTGACACGTTCTAGGGTTGCACTGGAGTGACATGATGTTGGGCAGTGCTGATGGAGTGCAACACCATGGAGTTGTATTAATGCAGTGAGACACTGTGTGGTTTCACCGACGGAGTGACACACTGAGCGGTAGTACTATTGTGATGACAAACTGTGGTGTAGTACTAACGCAGTGACACACTGTTTGGTATTACTGATGGAATGACACAATTTGTGGCAGCACTTATGGAGTGACCCACTGGGATAGTCCTGATTGAATGATAAACATCGGGTAGTACTAATGGAGTGAGACATGGTGGAGAAATACTAATAGAGTGAAACTGTGGGGAATTACTTTTGGAGTGACAAAGTGAGGTAGGGCTGATGGAGTGACATACTGTGGGGAATACTGATGGAGTGACACTGCGAGGAAGTACTGATTGGTTGACGCTGTGGGGTAGTACTGATGGAGTGACACGCTTCTTGGTCTACTGATGGAGTGATAATCACTGGATTGTACTGATGGAGTGATACACGTTGGCGTAGTACTGATGCGACGATAACACGAGTAATATTACTGATGGTGCGATGCTCTGTGGGGAGGCACTGATGAAGTGGCACAGTGTACGGTATTACAGATGGAGTCACAAACTATATTTTATTACTGATGCAGTGGCACACTGTGGGTAGTGCTGGTGGAGTGACACACTTTGAGGTAGTACTGATGGAATGGCGCACTATGTGGCAGTACTGACGCAATAGCATATTGTGGAATAGTACTGATTGAGTGACACCCTGCGGTGTAGCACTGTTGGATAGACATATACCAGAGTAATACTGGTGGATTGAAGCACTGTGGGGTAGTACTGATGGAAGAACTCATTGTGTAGTACTGATGGAGTGACACACCGTTGGATAGTACTGATAGAGTGACACCCTGTGTGGTAGTACTAATGAAATAATACACAAGGTGCTACTGATGTTGAAAAACACTGTGGGTGTGTATTGATGCAATGGTATATCGTGCGGTAGTACCAATGAAGTGACACGCTCCGGGGTTGTACTGATGGAGTGACATAGTGTGTTCTAGTAATGATCGTCTAACAAACTGTAGGCTTGTATTGATGGAGTGATCACCAGTGGGGTAGTGTTGATGGAGTGACACAATGTGGGCAATACAGATGGAGCAATACACTTTGGGGTAGTACTAGTGAAGTGACAAACTGTGGGCAGGTACTGATGGAGTAAAACATTTTGGTGTATTACCGATAGAGTGACACAGTGTGCGATAGTACTGATGGAGGAACAAGCGATATGGTAGTACTGATGTCGTGGCACACTGTCGTATAGTATTAATGGTGTGAAACTAAATGGGGCAGTACTGATGTAATGACACATTATATTGTAGTTCTGATGGAGTGACACTTTGAGGGGGAGAACTGATCGAATGACGCACTGTGGGATAGTACTGATGGAATGACTATCCATTTGTTAGTACTGATGCAATGGCATGCTATGGGATAGCACCGAATATTTCAGGTCCAGGATCCCGCATTAAGAGAGAGAGAGAGATGCAAATTAGTCCAGTTTGCAGAAAAAAAGCGAAATAATTTGTACAACAAAGGGAATATTTAGCTTAGTTTAGAGATACAACGCGGAAACATGCACTTCGGCCCACAGAGTCCGCACCGACCAACGATCCCCACACATTAACACACACTAAGGTCAATTTGCACTTATACCAAGCCAATTAACCTGCAAACTTGTATGTCTTTGGAATGTACAATACAATACAATGCAGCATATATCTTTATTATCATTGTACAGGAGTACAACAAGATTGGGAATGATGCAATGAATTAATTTGCTAAATTTGTACAACCTAGTGAAACAAAATTTGAAACAGTTTTAAAACAGTATAAAGTTCAAGTAGGTCTGTGCCGGTTCACTGTGCGATGTGACCATCCGGTTCAGCAGGGCAGGTTCATATCAGCTATGGCTCTGGGGATGACGCTGTTCCTGAGTCTGGAGGTGCGGGCGTAGAAGGCCTTGTATCGTCTGCCCGATGGTAGAATTTCGAACAGACTATTGCAGGGGTGTGAGGAGTCTTTGTGAATGCTATCCGACAGTGTGCCACGACATCAGTACTACCATATCGTTTGTTCCTCCATCAGTACTACGTTGTGATGCAGTAATAATGGAGTAACCGACGATGTAGTAGTATTGATGGAGTGACACGCTGAGCGATAATACTTATGGATTACCATCCTGTGGGGTAGTAGTGAAGGACTGGTATATTTTGGGGTAGTACTGATATAGTGACACATTCGATGGTATTATTGAAGGGGTGAAAAACTGTGGGTAGAACTGATGAATTTACATACTGAAGGTGGTACTGATAGAGTGAAACACGGTCGGGAAGAAATGATGGAATGACATACTGTGGGGTTGTACTGATGAGAGTGGCACGATCTTGGGTACGACTAATGGAGTAACATGTAGTACTGATGGAGTGACAGACTGTGAAGTAGTATTGATGGAGTAACCTAACGTAGGGTAGTGTTGAAGTAATGGCACATTCTGGGGTAGTTCAGATGGGGTGACATATTGTGCGGTAGTACTGTTGTCGTGACATAATGTGGGATGGAATTGATGGAGTGACACTCTGCGGTAGTACTGATGGAGTGACGCACTGTAGGGTAGTACTGGTGTAATGGTATACAGTGGGATAGTACTGATGGAGTGACGCACTGTGGGTTAGTACTGGTGTAACGGTATACTGTGGGATAGTACTGATGGAGTGACGCACTGTTGAGTAGTACTGCTATAACGGTATACTGTGGGATAGTACTGATGGAGTGACGCACTGTGGGGTAGTACTGGTGTAACGGTATACAGTGGGATATTATTGCTGGAGTGATATCGGAGATACCTAGCGCAAGCTCGACGATCGTTTCGCTGAACAGCTCCACACAGTCGTACCTGATCTCGCGGTTGCTCAGCACTTTAACTCACCCCCGCTCCCCCATTCCCAATCTGAACTTTCTGTCCTGGGCATCCACCGTTGTCAGAGTGAGGCCCAGCGCAAATTGGAGGAACAGCACCTCATACTTCGCTTGGGCAGCAAACATACCAGCGATATGAACATTGACATCTCTAACTTCAATTAGCCCTTGCTTCCCCTCTCTCTCCATCCCTCCTCCTTCCCAGTTCTCGCACCAGTCTCACTGTCTCCAACAAAATTCTATCTCTTTCCTGCCAACCTCTCCGACATCAGTCTAAAGAAGGGTCTCGACCCGAAACGTCACCCATTCTTTCTCTCCATAGGCGCTGCCTGTCTCGATGAGTTACACCAGCATTTTGTGTCTACCTTCCATTTAAACCAGCATCTGCATTTCTTTCCTACACGAAGTACAAGGAACGGCAGGACTTTCGGCTAATAATAGCTGTGCCGAACATGAGACGACCAACCTTACCTGCCTGCTCACAATGCATATCCCTTCATTACCTGAAAATCTGAACTTGTCTTAAATATCAGTATTGTATCTGCCTCCAACACCAGTGGAGTGGGTGGTAAGATTTTAGGAATCGTTATACAGGATGATGCGACAGAGTATTGAAAGTGCACGATGAAATAAGCATAAGTTGGCATGGCTTTGTGAAGGGAAGGTCGTGTTTGATAAATTTGCTGGAATTATTTGAAGAAGTAAATAGCAAAACAGCCAACGGAGAGACAGTAGATGTTGTTTACTTTGATTTTCAGAAAGCCTTTGATAAGGTGTCGCACGATGGCTGCTTAGGAAGATGAGAGCCAACGGTGTCAAAGGGCAAACACCAGCATGGATAACTGGTTGGCTGGATGGCAGAAGACAAAGAGTGGCAATAAAGGGGGATTTTTATTCTCGTTGGCTAACAGTAACTAGTGGAGATCTTCAAGGATCGGTGTTTGTCCGCTACTCCACGTTTTATATTATGATTTGGACGAGGGGATTGAAGGCTTTGTGGGCAAGTTTGCCGAGGTTACGAAAAGAAGTGGTAGGGCAGGTAGTTTAGAGAAAGCATGGACTCTGCAGAAGGACTTGGACATGTTGGGGGAATACAGAGCTTTATTTGTCATTCGGTACAGAGGTACCGAACGAAATTACATTGCAGTCACACACGGTACCGCAGCGGTAGAGTTGCGGCTTTACAGCGAATGCAGCGCCGGAGACTCAGGTTCGATCCTGACTACGGGTGCTGCACTGTAAGGAGTTTGTACGTTCTCCCCGTGACCTGCGTGGGTTTTCTCCGAGATCTTCGGTTTCCTCCCACACTCCAAAGATGTACAGGTATGTAGGTTAATTGGCTGGGTAAATGTAAAAAATTGTCCCTAGTGGGTGTAGGATAGTGTTAATGTGCGGGGATCGCTGGGCGGCACGGACTTGGTGGGCCAAAAAGGCCTGTTTCCGGCTGTATATATATGATATGATATGATATGACATGACCCCAACACAAACATCCATCACAGTGACTCCAAACACCCCCTCACTGTGATGGAGGCAACAAAACTTCCACTCTTCCCCACGCCCACGGACAGACAGCTCGTCCCCGACCGACCCACACAGTCCCAGCAAGGGGATGGAAGTCCCCGCGGCCGAGCCGCACCGGGAGCTGAAAAGTCCCGCGGCTGAGCCGGGCGATTGAAGGCCCCGCGGCCGAGCCGTACCGGGTGCTGAAAAGTCCCGCGGCCGAGCCGGCGATGGAAGGCCCCGCGGCCGTACCGTGCGCTGCTAAGTCCCACGGCCGAGCCGCACCGGGCGATGTTAGGTTCCGCGGCCGAGCCGCACCAGCGCTGCCAAGTCCCGCGGCCTAGCCGCACCGGGCGATGTTAGGTCCCGCGGCCGAGCCGCACCAGCGGTGTAAAGTCCAGCGGCCGAGCCGCACCGGGCGATGGAAGGCCCCGCGGGCGATGGAAGGCCCGCGGCCGAGACGCGCCCCGCGCCGTGAGGAAGAGACCTAAAAAGGAAAGGTTTCGCCCACCAACCCCCACCCCACCCCCCCGCACATACACAGCCAAAAAACAAAAACCATCCCAACACCGACACACAACAAAAAAAAGGAAAAAAGACGAACAGACTGCCAGCGAGCCGCAGCCGTTAGAAGTAGAGAAGTGGCAGATGGAATATAGTGTAGCAAAGTGCGGAGTATTTGGTAGTAGGAATAATGGCGTAGACTATTGTCTAAGTGGGAAATAATCCATAAATCGGAAGTGCAAAGGGACTTGGGAGTGCTGGTTAAGGATTCCCAAATTTTCCGTGAGAATGATCAGCCATGATCACATGGAATGGTAGTGCTGGCTCGAAGGGTCGAATGGCCTACTCCTGCACCTATTTTCTATTGTCTATTGTCTAATGGAAGCAAACTCATTGCTTGCATTTATTTCAAGAGGACTTGTATACAGAAACACGGATGTAATGTTGAGGCTATACAAGGCGCTGGGAAGTCCGCATTTGGAATATTGTGAGCAATTCTGGGCACCATATCAGAGGAAAGGTGTGCTAGCTCTGGAGAGGGTCCAGAGGAGGTTTACAAGAATGATCCCAGCAATAAGTTAAACTATGGCGAGCGTACGTCGGCTCCCGGCTTGCACTCGGAGTTTAGAAGTATGAGGGTGGACCTCATTGAAACATGCAGATATGTGAATGGTTTAGATCCAGTGGATGTGGAAAGTATGTTTCGACCTGTGGGAGCGTCTCGGACAAGTGATAATTTCCTCAGAATTAATCTACGTTCTCTTTTGAAGATGATCAGAAATTTATTTGGTCAGAAGGTGATGAATTTGTGGAGTTATTTGCCACAACAGGCTGTGTAGGTCACGTCAGTGGATATTTAAAGACGTAGACAGAAAGATTCTTGATTAATACAGGTATCAGAAGTTATGGGGAGAAGGCAGGAGAATGGGGTTTGGAGGGAAAAAGATTGGCGGATAAGAAGATTGGTCGAATGGTCTAATTCTACTCCTATTCCTTATCACCCAATGCCCACCTGCGGTATTGCGTTCGATGCACTTAATGCCCCTTGCTTTCCCCGCACACCTCGTTTAAACTTCACCCCTTTCACCATAAAGGGGTGGCCTTCAATACTTGATATTTCCATCTTGAGAGGAATGTTCTGACTGTTCACCATATCTTTGCCTCTCATAATTTGCTATCGATCTATCAGGTTACTGCCCGAACTCCGATGAATCAGTCCAACGTCTGGTTGTTCATAAGCTCCAGGCAATGTTCTTGTAAACGTCTTGAACACGATTTCCGAAGCGCCCATATCCTTTGTGTACGAGAGCGAACATAACTGTAAACAATGCTGCAAAAGCGGCCGAAGTAAAGTTCTCTAAAGTTGAATATTGACATCTGACTCATATTCAATGACTCGGTCAACTATAGCAAGCATTCTACGTGGCTAATTTATTACTCTAAACGTACTACCACGATTTGCGTGTTTCGCATTGGGAACTCAAGATCCATCATAAGCAATGCTGATGCTGCGATGCACTTATCTTGTACAGAGAGTGAGGGCTGTTGTGCCTCGATGTTGCAGTGTGCTGCTGATGTTCATCCACGGGAGGGCGC
>NW_027603521.1:0-4144 GCF_053455715.1 Rhinoraja longicauda
ATGCATTCAAGAGAAAGAGTTAGATAGAGCTCTTAAGGATAACGGAATCAGGGGGTATGGGGAGAAGGCAGGAACGGGGTACTGATTGAGAACGATCAGCCGTGATCACATTGAATGGCGGTGCGTACAGGCTCGAAGGGCCGAATGGCCTCCTCCTGCACCTATTGTGAGGGAGAGGAGGGGGGAGAGAGGGGGAAGGGGAGCTAGCAAGCAAGGACAAACATTGACACAAAGAAACAGTGAGCACATGTGGCGGCCATTTTGTTGAAAGTAACAGTGAGCACATGTGGCGGCCATTTTGTTGAAAGAATCAGTGAGCACATGTGGCCCTTCATAAGCCCACAACTTCCCCAAGGCTCAGCGATCTCACCAATTATCAATTAGCAGCCCGCCCAACGGGCGACATTGTCCACACCCAGTCTCCACCTCTTGCTATTAAAAGATATTTTATAAATTAAAGCTCGTAGCTTTTTGAGGTATAAAATATCTTTTTAATAACAAGATTAAATAGCTCTCCCCCTTCTCTTTCCCCTCCCCTCTCTCTCCCCCCCTCTCTCTCCCCTCTCTCTCCCCCTCCTCTCTCTCCCCCTCCTCTCTCTTCCCCTCCTCTCTCCCTCCGTCACTCCATCCCTCCCTCTCTCCCTCCCTCCCTCCCTCCCTCCCTCCCTCCCTCCCTCCCTCCCTCTCTCTCCCAAACAAAAAACTATGAGCTTTAATTTATAAAATATCTTTTAATAGCAAGAGGTGGATAGCCATCATGCCCCATCTACACTAGTCCCACCTGCCCACACCGACCAACATGCCCCATCTACACTAGTCCCAACCGCCCACACCGTCCATCATGCCCCATCTACACTAGTCCCACCTGCCCACACCGTCCATCATGCCCCATCTACACTAGTCCCACCAGCCCACACTGACCAGCATGCCCCATCTACACTAGTCCCACCTGCCCACACCGTCCATCATGCCCCATCTACACTAGTCCCACAACGACCAACATGCCCTATCTACACTAGTCCCACCTGCCCACACTGACCAACATGCCCCATCTACACTAGTCCCACCTGCCCACACCGTCCAACATGCCCCATCTTCACTAGTCCCACCCGCCCACACTGACCAACATGCCCCATCTACACTAGTCCCACCTGCCCACACCAGCCATCATGTCCCATCTACACTAGTCCCACCTGCCTACACCGTCCAACATGCCCCATCTACACTAGTCCCACATGCCCACACCGCCCAACATGCCCCATCTACACTAGTCCCACCTGCCCACACCGGTCAACATGCCCCATCTACACTAGTCCCACCTTCCCACACCGACCAACATGCCCCATCTACACTAGTCCCACCTGCCCACACCGACCAACATGCCCCATCTACACTAGTCCCACCTTCCCACACCGGCCAACATCCCCCTTTTACACTAGTCCCACCTGCCCACACAGACCAACATGCCCCATCTACACTAGTCCCACATGCCCACACCGACCAACATGCCCCATCTACACTAGTCCCACCTGCCCACACCGACCAACATGCCCCATCTACACTAGTCCCACCTGCCCACACCGACCAACATGCCCCATCTACACAAGTCCCACCTGCCCACACCGGCCAACATGCCCCATCTACACTAGTCCCACCTTCCCACACCGCCCAACATGCCCCATCTACACAAGTCCCACCTTCCCACACCGGCCAACATGCCCCATCTACACTAGTCCCACCTTCCCACACCGGCCAACATGCCCCATCTACACTAGTCCCACCTGCCCACACAGACCAAAATGCCCCATCTACACTAGTCCCATCTGCCCACACCGGCCAACATGCCCCATCTACACTAGTCCCACCTGCCCACACAGACCTACATGCCCCATCTACACTAGTCCCACCTGCCCACACCGACCAACATGCCCCAGCTACACTAGTCCCACCTGCTCACACCGACCAACATGCCCCATCTACACTAGTCCCACCTGCCCACACCGACCAACATGCCCCATCTACACTAGTCCCACCTGCCCATACCGACCAACATGCCCCATCTACACTAGTCCCACCTGCCCACACCGACCAACATGCTCCATCTACACTAGTCCCAACCGCCCACACAGACCAACATGCCCCATCTACACTAGTCCCACCTGCCCACACCAGCCATCATGCCCCATCTACACTAGTCCCACCCGCCCACACAGACCAACATGAGCCATCTACACTAGTCCCACCTGCCCACACCGGCCAACATGCCCATCTACACTAGTCCCACCTTCCCACACCGACCAACATGCCCCATCTACACTAGTCCCACCTGCCCACACCGACCAACATGCCCCATCTACACTAGTCCCACCTTCCCACACCGGCCAACATCCCCCTTTTGCACTAGTCCCACCTGCCCACACAGAGCAACATGCCCCATCTACACTAGTCCCACATGCCCACACCGACCAACATGCCCCATCTACACTAGTCCCACCTGCCCACACCGACCAACATGCCCCATCTACACTAGTCCCACCTGCCCACACCGACCAACATGCCCCATCTACACTAGTCCCCACCTTCCCACACCGCCCAACATGCCCCATCTACACAAGTCCCACCTGCCCACACCGGCCAACATGCCCCATCTACACTAGTCCCACCTTCCCACACCGGCCAAAATGCCCCATCTACACTAGTCCCACCTGCCCACACAGACCAACATGCCCCATCTACACTAGTCCCACCTGCCCACACCGACCAACATGCCCCAGCTACACTAGTCCCACCTGCCCACACAGACCAAAATGCCCCATCTACACTAGTCCCATCAGCCCACACCGGCCAACATGCCCCATCTACACTAGTCCCACCTGCCCACACAGACCAACATGCCCCATCTACACTAGTCCCCACCTGCCCACACCGACCAACATGCCCCAGCTACACTAGTCCCACCTGCTCACACCGACCAACATGCCCCATCTACACTAGTCCCACCTGCCCACACCGACCAACATGCCCCATCTACACTAGTCCCACCTGCCCATACCGACCAACATGCCCCATCTACACTAGTCCCACCTGCCCACACCGACCAACATGCCCCATCTACACTAGTCCCAACCGCCCACACAGACCAACATGCCCCATCTACACTAGTCCCACCTGCCCACACCAGCCATCATGCCCCATCTACACTAGTCCCACCCGCCCACACAGACCAACATGAGCCATCTACACTAGTCCCACCTGCCCACACCGGCCACCATGCCCATCTACACCAGTCCCACCCGCCCGCACCGACCAACATGCCTCATCTACACTAGTCCCACCTGCCCACACCGGCCAACATGCCCCATCTACACTAGTCCCACCTGCCCCACACCGACCAACATGCCCCATCTACACTAGTCCCACCTGCCCACACCGACCAACATGCCCCATCTACACTAGTCCCACTTGCCCACACAGACCAACATGCCCCATCTACACTAGTCCCCACCTGCCCACAACGACCAACATGCCGGTTTATAAATTAAAGCTGGTAGCTTTTTGATAAATTAAAAAATTAAAGCTCGTAGCTTTTTGATAAATTTATAAATTAAAGCTTGCAGCTTTTTGATAAATTTATAAATTAAAGCTCGTAGCTTTTTGATAAATTTATCAATTAAAGCTTGTAGCTTTTTGATAAATTTATAAATTAAAGCTCGTAGCTTTTTGATACGTTTATAAATTAAAGCTAGCAGCTTTTTGATAAATTTAAAAATTAAAGCTGGTTGCTTTTTGATATATTTATAAATTAAAGCTCGTAGCTTTTTGATAAATTTATAAATTAAAGCCCGTAGCTTTTTGATAAATTTATAAATTAAAGCTCGTACCTTTTTTGTAAATTTAAAAATCAAAGCTCGTAGCTTTTTGGTAAATTTAAAAATGTGTACTGCAAAAGGCAAGGCAGACAGACGAGTTGTTTGCAAAGATACCTGAGGACAGGAAATGCGGCTAGTTTTCCATCTGTGACAATGGCCGAAACTGCCTTCATGTAAAGGTTACTCCAATGTGATAATGGTTTTCTATTGTGGAGCACCCTTGGGTGCCTTGAGCACTGAAACCTGTGCACAGAGTTTAGCTCAGATAGTTAACT
>NW_027603521.1:4644-13633 GCF_053455715.1 Rhinoraja longicauda
TGCAGTTTTGGTCTCCAAATTTGAGGAAGGATATTCTTGCTATTGAGGACGTGCAGCGTAGGTTTGCTAGGTTAATTCCCGGAATGGCGGGACTATCATATGTTGAAAGACTGCAGCGACATGGCTTGTATACACTGGAATTTAGAAGAATGAGAGGAGATTGTATCGAAACGTATAAGAGTATTAAGGGGTTAGACACGTTAGAGACAGGAAACATGTTCCCAATGTTGGGGGAGTCCAGAACCAGGGGCCACAGTTTAAGAATAAGGGGTAGGCCATTTAGAACTGAGATGTGGAATTCTCGGCCTCAGAGGGCAGTGGAGGCCAGTTCTCTGAATGCATTCAAGAGAGAGCTAGATAGAGCTCTTAAGGATAGCGGAGTCAGGGGGTATGGGGAGAAGGCAGGAACGGGGCACTGATTGAGAATGATCAGCCATGATCACATTGAATGGCGGCGCTGGCTCGAAGGGCCGAATGGCCTCCTCCTGCACCTATTGTCTATTGTCTATTGTCTATTGTCTTCCAGTCACACAATTCCACTCTATTTATATTTATAGAATCAACCAGCACGACGGAAAACCTTATGGAACAAGCTGACTATGCCACGAAATAGTTCAGTTAGCTTAGTTCAGTAGGACTGAAGGCTGATAAATCCCCAGCGCCTGATGGTCTGCATCCCAGAGTACTCAAGGAGATGGCTCTAGAAATCGTGGACGTATGGGTGATCATTTTCCCATGTTCAATAGATTAAGGATGAGTTCCTTTGGATTGGAAGGGAGCGAATGTTAACGTATTTTTCAAGAAAATAGCGAGAGAGAAAACGGGGAATTATAGATCATCGGTGTTGGAAAAGATGGTGGAGTCAATTATTAAAGAGGTAATAACGGCGCATTTGGATAGCAGTAAAAGAATTGGTCCAAGTCAGCATGGATTTATGATGGGGAAATCCTGCTTGACTATCTTCTGAATTTTTTTCAGGATGTGACAAGTAAAATGGACGGAGAGCCAATGAATGTAGTGTATCTAGGCGTTCAGGAAGGCTTTGGTGAGTTCCCACACGGAGATTGGTGAGCAAGAATAGAGCACATGGTATTGGGTGTAGGGCATTGACATGGATAGATAATTGGTTTGCAGACAGGAAGCAAAGAGTAGGAATAAATGGGTCCCTTTCAGAATGGCAGGCACTGGCGAATGGAGTGCCGCAAGGCTCGATGCAGGGGCGCAACGATTTACCATATATATTAATGATTTGGATGATGGAATTAGAAGTAACACTGGCAAGTTTGCAGATGACACAAAGCTAGGTGGAGGTGTGAACTGTGAAGAGGATGTTAGGAGGTTGCAGGGTGACTTGGACAGGTTGAGTGAGTGGGCAGATGCAAGGCAGATGCAGTATGACGTAGATAAATGTGGGGTTATCCACTTTGGCGGCGAAAACAAATAGGGAAATTATTATCTCAATGGTGTCAGATTCTGGAAAAGGAAAGAACCAGGGGCCACTGTCTAAGAATAAAGGGGAGGCCATTTAAAACGGAGGTGCAAAAAAAAAAATCACCCAGATAGTTGTGACTTCGTGGAATTCTCTGCCACAGAAGACAGTGGAGTCCAATTCACTGGATGCATTTTAAAATGAGTTGGACATAGCTCTGGGGGCTAGTGGAATCAAGGGATACGGGGAGAAGGCAGGCACGGCTTACAGATTGTGGATGATCAGCCATGATCACAATGAATGGCGGTGTTGGCTCGAAGGGCCAAATGGCCACCTCCTGCACCTATTTATCTATGTTTCTATGTCTCTAATAACCGTTCACTATGTGCAGTCCATTTAATCGGCCGGGGGAATTCACCGCAACCATCGTGTCGGCGGTCCACATACCACACAAAGCCAACACCAAGGTGGCAGCGGATGAATTATAGTCGGTCATGAACTCTCTTTAAGAACCAAACCCTATGGTACTGTTCATCATTTGCGATGAACTCAACCAATCTAGCCTCAGGAATGCACAGGTAACTAAAATCAACATCTCTCTCTCTCCCCCAGCCCATCCCCCTCTGCAGGGCTTAAGCACTCTGACCTACACGACCAGTAAGTATTCCTGCCGTTCCATTTGTCGCTCTCGTTTGTCATCCGATCATTTATTGGTGGTGCTCCTGCTGGCATTCAGAAAGATTTAATAACGAAGCACCAACGAAAAGAGCAACACAGCAGTGGTCTGAGGAGACCGGGGGTCTCCATTAGGTCTGCCCTCAGTCGATGAAGTGGAACTCTTATTAAGCTATTTGCAGTTTCACACAGCGAAGGCACAGTAATCGGTCCGATTGGATATGCGTTGGGGAACATTGAGTCGTAATATGAAGGCGAATTATCAGGAAATCAACTCAATCGAAGTCCGGGCTGCATACAAAGACTGGGCAAACGTCAATAATGATCAGTTAATGGACGACGAAACAAATCTCCGTCATCAAACAATACAAATTTTTCATTTCAAAAGAGAATACAGATGCTGTAATCTTGAATAAAGAGACATAACTCAGCGGGTCATGCAGCATCCGTAGATGCAGCTGACGTAAGTTTTAGATTCGGGGCCATGAGACGGAGCAGAAGGCATCAATGATTAGAAAGTTGGAAAGTAAATGATGGGGCCGATCAATGGCAACATGTGAATGTTCCTGTGTAGCGTAGTGCGTGGCTGGGGATCAGAGTGAAGATGTTCCGTCTGCCTGTACGGGAGGACTGGATGAAGCTCATGACGGAACAGATGGGGAGTGAAGAGAGAGGTTCCACTGAATGGAATAGACAGAGAGCGGGTGGTGAACAGAGTGGCGTCACTTGGTCTTAAATATTATCTGGGCATGTTGGGATCTGTCCTCGTCTGGGGTGGGAATCTGCAATAAAGGGATCAGGAAGATGCACTTCCGTTTACAGGGCAACGGGTCAGGAATGGAAATTCCATCCCCGATGCAAAGACGACCTCACAGTGAATGATAATTGCCTATGGGATCCATTTTACTCCAGAAGACCTTCCTGCATCATTTATGGGTTCAAGGTGAATGTGCAAAAGATTAGTAGGAACCTGATGGGTAACTTTTTCACGCAAAGGATGGTGGATGTATGGAACAAGCTGCCAGAGGAGGTCGTTGAGGCAGGGACTGTCCAAACATGTAAGAAGCAGTTAGACAAGTACATGGATCGGACAGGTTTGGAGGCATATGGGCCAAACGCGCCCAGGTGGGAGTCGTGTGGCTGGAACATGTTGGCCGGTGTGGGCAAGTTGGGCCGAATAGCCTGTTTCCACTCTGTATCATTCTATGACTATGAGTCTATGCATGAATTGCTATCGGAGTTAAGTATCTGTGCTCTCTGAAGGCAGATTTCCCGTGCATTTGGAATGATGCGGTGATCGGAATCGAACCCCGGTCACCTGCTCGGGATTCAACAGGTGAGGCACCGTTGCCGATTGATGAAAGGAGACGCACAAATATCACAGTGTTTCCCCCGGAGCGGGAGCCGGAATAGTGACAATCTGATGCAAAAACTCAGGAAACATAAAATCGGAAAATATGCGAGGATTTCTCACGGAATGATATCGCGCGTCCGGACGCCGTGAGACCAGCGGTCCGCGGTCTGTCGAGGGAAGTGTTCGGTTTCATCAAGAAATGCACGTGACGACTGTTTTACAATAGAAACATTTAGGTCTCGTCCTAATCAGAAGCCTTGGATGAAAAGGGAGATTCACACTTGGTTAATGTCCTGATCTGAGGCTTTGAAGCAAGATGACCCTGAACGGAACACGAAGGACAAGTGTGATCTCCGCAAGTCAAACAGGGATAAGAGGATTCCAAAGCAGGCTGGGGGCTCAATTCAAGCAAGCGGATGCCTGACGACTGCATTGGCTCTGATGACCAGCACGGTTTACGAGCCGAACAATGTATCGTTGGATAACCCGCTTTGAACAGGAAAACACTGTTTCATCAATGCGTATTCACCCACCACCCGATGGTTCTGTCTAATCGATCCCGATGGCAGAGATCATAAAGCATGGAGACATATAGCGCGGAAACAGGCCGTGCCGCCCAACATCCACGTGTCGATTAAAATGGACCATCTGATCTAATTCGGGTTGCCTACATCCCCGAAAACCTTTCCAAACCGTGTACCCGTCCAAATGTCCTTCACATTGTGTGTGCCTCGGCATGTTTCTGGGCAGGTCGTTTCACATTTCCTCAACCCTCTGAATGAAATAGTTGCCCCTCACGTTTATATTAAACATTAACACCTCTCACCTTAAACCCATGCCGTATCGTGCTTGATTTTCCTACCCTGTTAAATAGACTGTGCCTTCACTCCATTTGTTCCCCTCATACCCTTTTCGCCTGCAGAGGTCACCTCTCAGGCCCCTGTGCTCCTAGGAATAAAGTCCAAACATGTCCAACCAAGCCCTGTAGCCCAGGCCCTCGAGTGCTGGCAACATTTTCATAAATCAAGCATGATGGCATTTTTCACGAAGATCAATTCTCAGTGAGCGGTCGGTCCGAACGTACCATCTGGCCCGGTTTTGAAATCGTGCGCCTTTCAACGTATTCGCCGCCATCTGTAAAAATTGGTTCGGTGTCAGTTGCAAACATACTAACTATGGGCGCACAAGTAGAGTTGCTGCCTTACAACGATTGCAGCTGAAGACCCGGGTTCGATTCCGACTACGGTGCTGTCTGTTCGCAGTTCGTACGTTCCCCGTGAGTTTTCTCCGAGATCACTTCCTCACTCCAAAGACCTACAGGTTTGTAGGTTAATTGGATTGGTATGAGCCAAGTGCATGTAGGATTGAGTTAATATGCGAGGATCACTGGTTGGAGCGGACTCGATGGGCCGAAGGGCCTGTTTACGCGCTGTAAGTTTAGACTGTGGCAAAGGACAATGATCAGCAGGTGATGGAAGAGGATAAAACAAATATCTTCCACCGACCCAGAAAAAAAGTTTAGTATCAAAAGGGAATAAAGATAATAAACCTGGAATCTTGAATCTTGGAGGAACTCAGCTGGTCAAGCAGGTCTGTGAAAGCAACAGGTCGAATTCGACGTTTCGGCCCTACTCCCAGTGAGGTACAGCACAAGGAGCTGAATTATTATAAAATAGGTAAAGGGTTCACTGAGATTGTCAGGGAGAACATGGGATGTGCTGTGTAGCATAGCGTATGGCTGAGGGTCGGAATTAGATGTTCCGTCTATCTGTTCGGGAAGACAGGATGAAGGTCGTGACGGAACAAATGGGAAGTGAGGAGAAAGGTTCCACAGAGAGAAATAGACAGAGGGAGGGTGGTGAACAGACTGACGACACTGAGTGTGAACATATTGTCTGAATGTTGAGATCTGCTCTAGTTAATTGTGGAAAGCTGGAATATGAGTGCAGAAAAACGCACTAATGCTAATATAAGAAAATAACTCCAGATGCTGGTACAAATCGAAGGTATTTATAGACAAAGTGCTGGAGTAAATCAGCAGGTCGGGCAGCATCTCGGGAGAGAAAGAATGGGTGACGTTTCGGGTCGACACCCTTCTTCAGACCCTTCACTAATGCTAATGGTATGTTGGCCTTCATAACGAGAGGATTTGAGTATAGGAGTAAAGAGGCCATTCTGCAGTTGACCCGGCCCTGGTGAGACCACAGGTGGAG
The DNA here is from genome assembly GCF_053455715.1 of Rhinoraja longicauda. Classification (NCBI taxonomy): domain Eukaryota; kingdom Metazoa; phylum Chordata; class Chondrichthyes; order Rajiformes; family Arhynchobatidae; genus Rhinoraja; species Rhinoraja longicauda. Next base: position 10,316 of record NW_027603521.1, read on the forward strand.
TATTGTGTGCAGTTTCGGTCTTCTAATTTGTGGAAGGACATCCTTGCTATTATGGTAGGTCCGGAGGATAATCCCCGGAAAGGCGAAACTGACATATGGGGAAAGTTTGTAAAGATTGGGCTTGTCTTCACTGGAATTCAGTAGTAGCTGGCTGCCCTGATAACTAGATGGCTGGATAACCAGTGAGCTACATTTCTAGCCAATAGGATGGACAGCCAGAGAGCATATTAGCTGTCTATATAGAAACATGGTTTGCTACCTGGGTAGCTAGCTACCCGCATTGCATAACTTGAAAGCTAGATAGCTGGATGTGTAGATAGCTGAATAACTAGATTGCAAGATCGCTAGCTAGAGATATAGGCAGCTCTCTGTGGGGTGCGCTCCCTCTCTCGCGAGGCCCACAGAGGGAGATCTAGTCATATCTAGGTTTGTAGATAGCTACCTTGCAACCTAAATTGACAGATAGATCGCTCACGCCGGCTATATATATATATGGCTGGATGCCGAGATGGCTAAATGGCTTTCTGGCTAGATGGTTGGAAGGCTAGCTGGCTACTTGGGAAATTGTTCAGCTTGGAAGCTGGCTCGCTGGGTAGATGGCGAGCTGAATAAAGCCAGATGGCTGGATGGGCAGATGGCGAGATGGCTTGATGAGTAGATGGCTAGAAAGCTAAATGGCCAGCTGGCTAGATAGCTAGATAGCTTAGCAGCTAGCTAGATAGATAGATGACTACATGGCTAAATGGCTTGATAGCTAGGTAGCAATAGGTGGTAGGTAGATAGCTAGATAGCCAGTTTAAGAAACAAATAGCTAGATTCATTGCGACAGAGATAAATGGATAGATAGCTCTATAATTAAATCACTAGATAGCTCGTTAGACTGCTAGCTAGATAGCTGGATAGCTAGATAGGTGGATTGCTAGCCAACAGGATAGATAACTAGGTAGATAGCTAAATATATAGTAAGCTAGATAATAAGGTAGCTCGCTTGGTAAATTCCTACAAGACTAAATAGCTATATAGCTAGGTGGATAGCTAGATAGGGAGATAGATAGACAGATAGACAGATAGATAGATATCTAGTTAGTCTGTTAGCTATAGAGCTAACAGCTGGATGAATAGTCAAATTGATAGGTAGCAGGCTCCCTACATAGGTGGATAGCTGTTTAGCTAGTTAGCATGACAGCTAGGAAGCTGGTTATCAAGTTATATAGATTGATTACCAGCGGGAAAGAGCCAGATAGCGTGTTAGCTTTCTAGATAGCCAAATACCTGCATTGCTAGATAGCTTGAACGCTAGACAGATTGATGGTGTGATAGCCGAATCTCTGCATAGCAAAAATAGTTAGCTAGTTGCGTAGGCAGCTCTTTGTGGAGTGCGGTCTCTCGCTCGCTCGCTTTCGGGGGGGGGGGGGAGATGAAAGGGAGAACAAGAGAGACCCGTTTCGATCTAGCTAGATAGCTCATTAATCGCTATAAATCTCTCTTGCGATCTGGCTCGTGAGCTATCTACTGGTATAGCTGGCTAGATGCCTAGCTCACTAGCCATCTAGCAAAGCTTCATCAAGCTAAACCCGCTATCTGGCCGCCAAAGCTGTTGGCTAACAATCTAGTTATCTAGTTATCTATCTCTCTAGCTCTCAGGCAAGTTAGTGACCTAGCTATGTTGCTACCAAAATAGTTAGCTCTTTACCTATCAATCAAGCTATCTCGAGAACTGGATTGCTAGCCAGCAGGATAGACTGCCAGACAGCGTGTGAGCTATCTCGACAGCAAGATAGCGAACTACCTAGATAGCTATCTACATGCAATGCTAGACAGCTAGAAAGCTGGATATCTGTATATCAGCTATCAGCGAGATAGCTGGAGATATTGATAGTAAATAGGTAGCTCTCTATCTAGGCAGCTATTTGGGGGGTGCGCTCTCTCTCTCTCTCATCCTCTGTGGCTCTCGTGAGAGAGGGAGATCTTGTTGAGTGGGAACGATAGGTGAGCCATGATAGAATGCAGGAGTGGACTCGATGGGCCTTGGTGCAATAACTCTGCTGCTATGACTTTTGTACCCAGTGTTCTTTTTTAACAGTGCACTGCAGCATCCTCACACAGCGCACCCCAGTGGATGTACAGTAGCAATAGACTGTCACATCTCTCTCCCGTGGATGAACATCAGCAGCACACTGCAACATCCACACACAGCGCACCCCAGTGGATGTACAATGGCAATATACTGTCATGGCGCCCTCCCCTGGATGAACATCAGCAGCACACTGCAACATCCACACACAACGCACCTCAGTGCATGTACAATAGCAATATACTGTCATGGCGCCCTCCCCTGGATGAACATCAGCAGCACACGGCAACATCCACACACAGCGCACCTCAGTGCATGTACAGTGGGAATATACTGTCACAGCGCCCTCCCGTGGATGAACATCAGCAGTACACTGCAACATCGAGGCACAACAGCCCTCACTGTCTGTACAATATAAGTGCATCGCAGCATCAGCATTGGTTATGATGAACCTTGAGTTCCCAATGCGAAACACGCAAATCGTGGTAGTACGTTTAGAGTAATAAATAAGCCACGTAGAATGCTTGCCATATTTGACCGAGTCATTGAATATGAGTCAGATGTCAATATTCAACTTTAGAGAACTTTACTTCGGCCGCTTTTGCAGCATTGTGTACAGTTATGTTCGCTCTCGTACACGAAGGATATGGGCGCTTCGGAAATCGTGTTCAAGACGTTTACATGAACATCGCCTGGAGCGTATGAACAACCAGACGTTGGACTGATTCATCGGAGTTCGGGCAGTAACCTGATAGATCGATAGCAAATTATGAGAGGCAAAGATATGGTAAACAGTCAGAACATTCCTCTCAAGATGGAAATATCAAGCATTGAAGGCCACCCCTTTATGGTGAAAGGGATGAAGTTTAAACGAGGTGCGCAGGGAAAGCAAGGGGCAGTGTGTGCATCGAAGGTGGGCATTGGGTGATAAGGAATAGGAGTAGAATTAGAGAATTCGGCCAATCGTCTTATCCGCCAATCTTTTTCCCTCCAAACCCCATTCTCCTGCCTTCTCCCCATAACTCCTGATACCTGTATTAATCAAGAATCTTTCCGTCTACGTCTTTAAATATCCACTGACGTGACCTACACTGCATGTTGTGGCAAATAACTCCACAAATTCATCACCTTCTGACTAAATAAATTTCTGATCAACTTCAAAAGAGAACGTAGATTAATTCTGAGGAAATGATCTCTTGTCCGAGACGCTCCCACAAGTGGAAACATACTTTACACATCCACTG